>NC_136483.1:44549131-44636631 GCF_053919585.1 Euprymna scolopes
AATTATCATTAAAAATAAATCTTTTTGCAATAGTAAACTTATTCAGAGTGGAGAGTAGATAGATATTAGGACTGTACGCTAGCACTTCAATGGTGTGCACTTTGGGTAGTACAATTTTTGTCTTAAAAAAAGAGCCAATTTAATTTCTATCACAGCAAATAATTATATTATCACGCTGCGGGATTTGCATGTCGGATGGAGAACTACTTCAACTTCAATAAAAGGCGAGTTAGAAGAGAGCCAGGAAAAATAGCATCAGCAGTAGCACAAGGTGACGTAGATAAGTCAGCGATTTTATCTTTTGAGACTTACGACAGCTCAAGCAGAATATACTTGAAGTAGACATTGACTTCGAATTGTTTAAGCTGAACTGATCTGACAACATCATCCCTTCTATAAAATATCTCCCAAAACAATTCCAAGAATTTAAATTGTAAGGGTTTAAGTCGTATCTTTATAAAGTCCTCATCATCTCTGATTAGTAGGTGTTGAAATAACTACCCAAAACGGCCTCTTTTTAGGCACAACAGTATTCACCATACCACTGTGCCCTATCTCTTCTGGTTCTGCATCTGCGTAATTCGAAGTCTCGCTCTCTATTGAGAGCATGGCGGAAGTGAAATCGCCCTTGTTCAGGTTCAGCAGCAGCCCCGTATTTGCACTGACAATTCCAGATAACTGTAGAGCGGTTGTTGACAGCTTTCAAAATAAAAGTAAAAAAAAAAAAGAAATGGTTTATTTCACCGAGATAGATCGCTGTTTATGGTTTTGATTGTCTGGCTACGTTTTTTCTCAGACACATCCAACCCAAGCATAGACCGAATATTCTGTAACAAGAAGCATATTTGTCTGCAAATCACATGATAATGCTAATCGCTTGAAGAACACCAACCGCCCAACGAAAGGTTTTGTGTTAGCACTTTAAATGCTAGTTAGAATGCCGGACAATTTGCTGAAACGTACAGCTGCCTGAGAAAAAGATAAAATACTCTTATCTGGCACCTCCTCGTTGTGCCCGACTTTCTCATTTGTATAGCGAGGATGAGAAAATACATGTTCATCTACCCATTTCCATGTCCAATCTAAACGTTTCAATGTGGGTTTGAAGTGTATCTTCAGCTTTACACGCGAAATGGAGAGAGAAGACACACCTGGCATTGTGTCTTCTGCATAATACAAAGCCAATAACCAGCAATGTTTCCAACACATTTCTTCTAATGTCGTCTTACCTCAGTCAATAGCGACCTGACCATGTGGTAGTCACTGATGATGGGATCCATTATCCAAAGCACAATTATCGGGTGATGTTTCGCCAACAGAGGAATGTTCTACTGCAGAATTGTAATGGAATAAATTATCAACTCTCTCAGTTGACCTGATTGCCTACCTCTTAGATTACTACCTCTATGTTCATCACTATTTTAGGGACCTACTTACAAACGAGAATCTGGTAAAAAAGCAAGATAGTTCTGTGGTTACATCCTCTTCATGATAATATCCTCCTCGAACTGTCGTAATTTATTGATGAACTTGACGACCAAAGAAGTTATTCTCCAAAGCTTAGAAAACCAATTAAACCTATCTGAGGACAAGAACGGCGACAATGTTCTCGCTTTTGTAACTAGGGCAGTTACTTAAAATTGCGATTCCCAAACAACTGAGACCCTTCTCGAACGTTTTATTATGAAACGCCCTAGCAATTTAGATAGCACTGTTCTCTGAGATCAGTAGAGTTTGTTCCTGGCCAAGAGATTGTTTTTGGCCAGAATTATATGACATGAAGATTAATATATATATATATATATATATATATATATATATATATATATATATATATATATATATATAAATATATATATATTTATGGTGATATTCTTTTACGATCACTTAAGACAGAGGTCAAGCATTTCAGAGACACGTAAACCGCTAAAAGTTTAAAGATTGGTAGATTTTTTTAATAATGCATTTTCTCTGAAGACGATCGGGCAAGAAACCATTACATGTTTAGAGAAAATATCAAAATAACTGAAAAGACAGAAAAATCGAGACAAGCGAGAGTAGATAAAAGAGTAGGCGCAAAAAAAAATAAAAATAAAAAGAGAGAAAGATTACCCCAATATTATAACTATATCCAATTACTATATGATTTCAATAACTATAAATGTTATTAAAATTATTAACAGCCTTTGTTTAGTCACGAATATAACAACATAATGCAAGTATATTGCCCCTCATCCTCTTCACCACACTTGATTCTCCGCAGTAAAAATTAAAAAAAAATTACACGAAACTAAATCATTTGTTTATGTTTACATCAGATATGTTTTAGAAAAAAAGTCTGAAATTGTTTCTCTCAATCGATTTTCATCGGATTCTGTCATTTTTGTGTTGAGTCATTTGTCTCTTTTTTCGATTACTCTATTCTAGTTCTCCTTACCAGTGTACCAAAGTATTGATTAAAAAAGTTTCCAAATTTGTATGTAATAGTTTAATATATGACGTATAACTTAAAATGGAAATATCAATCAGGAAAAGTTTGTTCAATAGCTAAGTAAATCAAAGTTAGTTTGCTTAACTTTTTCATATAGAATTTAATCACAAAATATAAGTTAAAATGTTAATTAATATTGTTATTAAGTTATATTCAAACTCCCATTTTAATTGCTCTGATTAGCCATGATTAAAAATTTAAACATAATGTAACCCATCTACTAATCTCTTATGAAGAAGTCGTAGCCTTTATAACTCTTTTGCTTAACTCTTCTATATTGTCTATTGGTCTCGCGTAGTCTCTATGTATGTGTTCATTAACAATCGAGGGTAATATAAGAACGTATTAGAATAGTAAATTATAATATATATAAGATTAGTGAAAAATAATGTCGTTCTGGCGTATATATATATATATATATATATATATATATATATATATATATATACAGTACAATCTAAAAATAAGCTTAAACCAGGCTTAGGGTCAAACAAATCAAACTTGCATCCTCTCTTGAGGCTTGCATTCACGAACATCCGTGGGCTTAGAATTATTTAGCTGATGTTGAAGCATTTCTCCTAACAAATACCCCGGATATCTTAGCACTAATTTAGACTAACCTACACTCCTCCATCCCCTCTACCTACTTTAACATGCCTGGATATCTCCCACTCTACCGTAAGCACTCTGACAGACATATTCACGGACTTGGAGTCTACATTCGTAATACCCTTCCCTTTAGTATAGAAACACAACTAGAATCGGACGACCAAGCCTTTATGTGCTTTAGACTTAACATGCAACACAACATTAGCATCTTTTATTTTCTCTCCCACTCTCCCACGACCCAGGACTGCACCATAATAAACAAAGTCTCATACAGCATATACACAACACTCTCCCTCGACACTAGCGCACAAGTACATGTATTTGGGAACTTCAATGTCCATCACAAAAACTGACTTGGATTCTGTACTTACACAGACGAAGCGAGCAGCACAACTCATAGCTTCTCTATATCTCACTCCCTATCACACATGGTTACGTTCCCAACCCGTTTCCCTGAACAGCAAGAACAAGACGCATCACTTCTAGATCTGTTTTGACCACAGTTCCCCACTTGGGAACGGTGATCATCCAGTGATAATGGTTGAAATCGCCCTAAACTCTAGAGCCAAAATTGAAGAGCCAGTGCTCAAAACAACGAGATATTATAAAAATACTGTCTGGGAAGCCATCAGAGATCTTATCAGCGATGCCCCATGGGGAAATATTTTTCTCTTTCTGCTGAACAGTGCGAATGGTTCCAAACTGTAATTGAAGCACATGCACCCATTCCGAAATTTTATAGCAAGCCCCACGCTTCCCAATGGTTTACTTCGACTTGCACAACTGCCATTGCTCAAAGGCAGCATGCATACCGCAGATTTAACCGACATAAGTTCAAACAAACAGAAGTATATAGAAGCTAGAAGTAACGTTAAGAAAGAAATACCGACAGCTAAGAGAGAATTTACTGAAACTACTAAAAAACGCATCGAAGCACAAAAATTAGGAAATTGTGACTTCTGGAAAATCTACAACAGTGTAATAAATAATGGGCAATCAACAATTCCCCCACTAACCAACAACCACGAGGTTGTTAGCTATGCAACTCAGAAGGCTAACATGCTTGCAAGTCGGTTTGCCTCAAACTCCACATTGGACTGTCTCAACCACCCCCTACCTGACTTTCCTATGCAGACAGACGCCACGCTAGAGGATCTGAAAATCACCCCTACTCAGGTGCATGCTATTATAAAAAAACATTGAGACTTCAAAAGCATGTGGACCCGACCTCATCCCAGCTGTGCTATTAAAAAAGTGATCAGCCGAAGTAGCTCCAGTTCTCTCCAAACTCTACAACAAATGCTTTTATGAATCTTGCTTTCCGGGCTGTTGGAAAACGGCTTCTGTGGTACCAGTATTCAAGAATTAATGTGAAAGAACGAACCCATTAAATTATCGCCCCATTAGCCTCCTCCCACTTTTTGCCGAAATATTTGAGACCTTAATTAACCATGCTCTAGTCAATCACCTTACAGATGCTAAACCAACAATATGGATTTAGACAAGCCCATTCCACAGCAGACATCCTAACTGTAATCTGTGAACATATATACTGCTCACTGGACAAAGCCGGGGAGGGTAGAGTCGTAGATCTAGATATACCTAAGGCTTTTGACAAGGTATTGCATGAGGGTCTCCTCAGGAAAATTAGATCATATGGTATCACTAGTAGAATACTAAACATAATTAAACCCTTCTTAGATAAGAGAAAAATCCAGGTTCTCCTCGACGGTCGTACATCTAAACAACATGATGTAAATGTGGGAGTGCCCAAAGGGTCTATCCTTGGACCTCTGTTGTTCCTAATATTCATAAATGACCTCCCGACAAAATTGCCTCTGAGATGGAAATATTTGCTGATGACACCACTCTCTATAACAGGCATGAGGGGAAAACAAATGAACATATATCTAAAGAAATGGTAGAAACACTAGAGGATGAGCTTCAATCTGTAATGGAATGGGGGCAAAAATTGATGGTCACGTTCCATGCTGCCAAGACTAAACTTGTTTCCTTCAATAATTACAAGAAACCTTCTCTGCCACCAATAGCAATGGCCAGTGACTTTTTATCTGAGAGTACATCTTTCAAACTCCTTGGGCTAAAGTTCACAGGAAACATGAGTTGGAACAATTACATTGAAAGCATTGCCAGGGCCGCTGAAAAGAAATTAGGCTCCCTCTACTGTGCTAGAAAATTACTAACACTAAAGTATCCTGTACATCTATAAGGCCACCATTCGCCCATGTATGGAGTATTGCTGTCACATTTGGGCTGGTGCATCTGCTACTAGTTTCTCGCTCCTAAACAATGTTCAAAAGAGAGTCGCCAATCTGATAGACCTTGAACTGGCATCTAAGCTTCAGCCTCTGTCCCATCGACGAAATTTTGCATCTCTCTGCCTATTCTACAAGTATTAAAGATGAGAATGCTCTGACGAACTGCAAGCACTTGTGTCCCCACAACACAAACACCCTCGACAAACCCGACAGGCAGCTAAATCTCACCCTCACACAGTAGAGATCCCTAGACGCAAAAGATCTTTCTACTCCAGTAGTTTCTTCCCCAGAACCGCTAGACATTTTGCTTCCCAAACCCCCACATATAACTCCAGTCGATGTTACCCCTGATAGTAGCCCCCTACACCAAAGTGGGAATGTGTCTTGTTTGGAGTGAAGACGATATATATATATATATATATATATATATATATATATATATATATATATATTGGATATACTAGTTTGGGTAATGTAGATAACGATATCCTAAGGATGCGTCATGATAAGTAAGACGAGATAATAAAAAAATGCGAGTAATTTACCCATATGGTTTGAATATTAAAGTTAAAAAAAATAACCTACAAGATTCTGAAATTATAGGTAGATTATATCCAGCTTTGCCTCGCTACGGTATTATAGATAGAACTCATGCTAATAGAAATAATAGAGAATCAGTTATTTCATGCGAGGATTTTTTTAGTAAAATTAAAGATATTATTATTAATCAAAATTTTGAGTCCTTCAATTATATAAGAAAATTGCTTAATCAAACAAAAAAGAAAGTTTTGAAGGAAATAGCATCGAAGCTATTATTACAACCGGATACGATATATAAGAAGGACTATTTCATCCAATGGTATGACTATATTCTGGATAATCGACACTAAATTATATAAGCCACCCGTGGACGGTATAAAAAGAAACCTAAAAATGTTTGTGTAGTTTTGTATGAAAATAAAGGTTTTAATGATGTAAATTTACCTAAAACATTTAATAAACAAAAAAACTATACAATTACTACCTAATAAGTTACAGACAATAGATCCAAAACCAATAGTTACATATAAACTAGGTCCAACATTACGCAATAAGATTTTCAATTATAAAAAACGGTAGAACATATAAATATAAATGATAATATTATAAATATTCCAGAATGTGAATGTAATTCCTCTCCTTTCTGTAATAATGAGATAAAACATGTAATTACAGGAGATTTAAAGATAGTAAATAATCATAAATTAAGAAAACTCCTTAGTAAGGGTCCGAATTATAGAGAGACTAAATGCCTAAATTACACTAAATGCTTTAAAGAAGTAACTAAAGCACTAGAAGGTTTTATTATGTCTATGGTAAAGAAGTATAAATTAACACAGTCTACGTTTAATGCATGGAAAAATAGTATACTTGAATGCGTAAATGAAAAGGGTTAACATATAAAACAATTTAACCACCCTAGAAAAACCAATCCTCTTTTAAAAAATTCAGAAATGCTGGAGGAACTTAAAATAATTAAAGACAAGTTTGTAATAGTTCCGATTGATAAATAGGCAAACAAAATAGCTTTTATATGTAATATATATATATATATATATATATATATATATATATATATATATATATATATATATATATATATATATATACAACGTTTATTGATGGAAGTAGGAATTATAGGTAACGTTTCGGATACCTACAAAGTAAGTGATATTTATTTAGATAGCATTATTCTGAATAATAGTATTATTAGTGAAAAAGTAGGATTAAAGTTAGAAGAAAAAAACAAAAATCTTCCATGTATATATTGGATACCTAAAATGCATAAAAATCCAGTTAGTGCTAGATTTATTGTAGGTTCAAAGACCTGCATCACTAAACCTTTAAGTAAAGCTATATCTAAAATATTTAAATTAATTATAAATCAAATAATTAATTTTCACCTGAAAAGAAAATTCTATACTAATATAAATCTATTTTGAGTAGTAAATAATTCCCAACCAGTGAAATAAAAATTAGGTAAAATATACTCCAGAATAAAAGCAAAATCTATAGCGACTTATGATTTTAGTACGCTATATACTAAAATTCCGCACTAAAAACTTATAAAAAATTAAATGATACTGTAGATTTAGCTTTTGATGGTGGAAAAGGTAAATATGTAGACTTTTCAAACTCTAAAGCTTTCTGGTATAAAAATAAAAATAGCAAAACGAATGTTTCTAAAGGTATTTTAAAAATACTTGTAAGTCATCTTATTAAAGAATGCTATTTTCAAATAAGAAATAAAATATTACTCCAAACGATAGGTATCCCAATGGGATTGGATCTTGCACGATTTTGGGCAAATTTGTATGTACATAGACTCGAGTATATATATATATATATATATATATATATATATATATATATATATATATATATATATATATATATATATATATATATATATATGTTATCACTATTAAAAACTGATATATCTAAAACATATAAATTTCATGGGTGTAGGAGATTTATAGATGACCTTATATGTATAAACGATAATGATGAATTCGAAAAAAATAAACATCTTATATATCCAAGCGAATTAAAATTGAATTGTGAACATAGAGGACAACAGGCTACATTTCTGGATTTAGATATAAAAATAGAGGATGGGATTTTTCTTTATAAAATATTTGATAAAAGAAACGCTTTCCCCTTTAAAATAGTACGTATGCCGCATAAAGATAGCACCTGCCCTGTTTTTATGTTTTATGGAACCACTGAGTTTTTGATAATAGCTCGTGTTACTTTAAAATTAACAGATTTTATACCACCAGTTTCTAGCTTAGTAATAAGGATGATAAAACAAGGTGAGGATAAAAATAAAATATTTAAACAGTTAAATAAAGCATTTGTTCGTTAGCTTGATGCTTTTGAATCGTTTAAGATTAACCAGACTATATTGATAAAGGAAATCGAAAACTATATAAGCAATGTATAAAATGTATTTATAATTACATATAATAAATGTATATATATATATATATATATATATATATATATATATATATATATATATATATATATATATATATATAATATATAAATATACTAAATACTAATCATAGTGGGGGCGATAAGTAGTTAAATGGATTAATCTTATAAGTACAAGACTGATAAATTAAAAAAAATATATCCATTTTTTAATTTGGAAATTGATGAATCACGCAGGTGAGAAATTCATTTTTATAGCATGAAAAGGTTAGTAATTGCAATTAAGAACAGGAAATTGGATCAAATGTTTGTAACATGTCTTCTTCCTAAGATTAAGGGAGGTGGTGTTTGATCAACACTGCTGGGGAGTCATGATGTAATATACTGTTTTGTTTTTACATCCCCTAAACAGTGTTTCATGGTAAACAACTGATGATGAATTAAAACATAAATTATTGGTACTATAGTAAATTCGAGAGCGAGTTGATGCAGTGATTGATTTGATCTACAACCGTTTTTGTTTCTTTTGTTTTTGTATTTTGCTTCATTAGTCTTTTATATGACTTACCGATTCATCACTATTCCCACAAAATTTAGACTTTACTCGTGTTTGGTGTGATTTTAGCTGTTTTCTAGTTTTTCATTCTGCAATTCTATTCCTGTGTAGCTCTCTTCTCTTTTTCAAAAGTCCTTTTGCAGACATGTTAATGCGTCTACGTGCGTCTCTTTGGTCAGTCTAGTAAATCATCCAAAATTCCATATTGCATTCTTCATCTTCAGTTTCAATTTCACTCGATCGTATATTTGGCAGTGCATTTGGCTGAGAAGATCGACCTTTTTGGTGTTTGGGTTTATGCATTCTTCTAATCCTTTATTTTGTATCAACCACTTATTTTTTCCTCTTACTAGCCCTTTCTCGCCTCTTCTTCCTTTTTATATAAGATTGTCCGTGTTATTTTGTGATTTTATGGGATTGTCCATTGAACATTACTTACTAGTAGTTTGTCCAGGTGTATATGTCTCTTTTTGTCCAGACTATGAACAATTGATTTGCTTTTTTTACCACCGTACACTCATTATCCTCGAATAGCCTTCAGAGTTTGAGAAGTTTGAACTCCCTTATAAAAAAAAACAAAAAAAAAAAACGAAATTTCTATCGCATTTTTCTGTGCGGTTGTGATTAATGATTCAATTTTACTTATCTATTTATTTCGGCGATTCTCGCAGTTTATATTGATCAATTAATCCACCCTATTTCTTAATGTCTATGTGAGCATTTAAACAAAGAGTGATTCCTTTTTTCAGTTACTTTACATCGTGTATTTTACAGACGGTAATGAATATGTAAATTAGATAGAAAAACACCATAGAATTCCTGAATACTGAGTTTTAATATCGACAGGTGCTGACTTATTAGTAAAAATATTTGTAAGAATAATACAGCAGTAAAAAGTTTGATCATTTTTACATAATTCAATAGAAAAATGGAATACCTCTTTGATAATACCAAAGTTTTATCACTGCTGTCCAAAATTCAACTCTCAGTTTTCCCACATTAAAGTATTTGTTCTTTGCATACGCAGATTAATGCAACTTATAAAAATTGAATTATGTAGATAGTTTCTACTTTAAGAATAAATAGCTGACAAACCATGTTGCATGCGCTCTCATTAGTTTTCCCTTGTGAAAGTAGGCGATAATTTATAATTTTACTTTTCAAACTGCGTTACAAAAAGGGCTTCTTAAGACATATCACATTTTATGAATTTTCCAATAAAATTAAATTAGAATGATATTGCTATCATTTTATTTTTGTTACAGAAACGGAAATGTATAATCTATTATATATATATATATATATATATATATATATATATATATATATATATATATATATATATACTCTAATGTTATGTAGAAGTCATTTTTTGTGTGTGAGTTCCTTCCCCATAGATTCCAAAACGGGTCAGCCTATCTTTTGCTATTTTCACACAAAGAAAATATATATGTCCGGCGGTGTTCTTAGATATGTTTCGTACAGAAATCCATTTGATAAGTATCGAAAATCGAAAAAATCCGATCTTAAAAGTAGACTTCCTTGTTTATAGACAAGAATAATTTTTACTGGGGAATATTATACGTTACAACGTGCATAGAGTGATTATTTGAGCACATCATTTCGTCTGAAGAAAAAAGAAAAAAAAACAAAAAAAAAACAGATTTATTATAATCCGGAGATATAGCTTAGTGATAGAGCATTCGGCTACAGATCGAATAATCCCTTGTTAAAGCACGGTGTATCTCAATATTTTATTTTAATTTTTTCTTATTAATGAGTTCAATTAACGATAAAGAAAAGGTGCAGTTTAAAATCGCCCCAAATCATTTCTTCGTTTGCATATTTTAAAACTAAACATTAACCAGTATTGGCTTTTCCAGGGCATTCATCGTAAAGCTAAAAATCAATGAAGTGATGTTTTAAACAAACACAGAGGGAATTTGATGTACGACATTTTCGTTATTATGTTTCATGTTTTTTTTCTTTTTTGCGAATTAGTCCACCGGGCAAACTATTACTCGTAATATATAATAATCAATAGAAGATTGATTCTATACCAATATATACGCAATCTGTATTAATTGAAATTTATGTTTAAGCGTATTGTACGACCGAGTAAAGCCAGGTTGCCAACTAGTATTTTATATGTTCAGCAACGTTTCGTTATTTTATCAAAAGTTCATCGGGGGTCAAAACTTTGATGAATATTAAGTTGTTTTATTTTGTTCGTTTCTCACTTTTCCATACAGTATAGTTCAAAATATTGATTTAAAAATGTATAGCCATATACAAACATACGCACTATTAAGAAACATAAAATACCATATTAATCTCTGAAGCTGTTAAGTGTCAATTTCTTTATATCTTTAAATATTGACTAATGGTGTTTTATTTTTCTTGTTTTGTAAACAAAAACATTGGCTTTGTTTTTCTATGTATAACATACATAGAGAACAGAGAAAGGAAAAACGACAGCCTAATCTGGTAAAGGTAGGACTTAAATCGTGATTTCCTTTGCGTTGATATTGATATACATGAAACTAACAATCTTATATTGAGGTTTTTTAATATATATTTTATACAATTCAAGCGTGTTAAAGTCAAAGATTCTCCCAAAGTGTAAGAAATGTATATATCTATAAAATTAAGAATGTAAGTGAGGACATTTCTTAACCTATATATTCAAGGAATATTTTATCTGCGGACTTGAAATTTAGTATATACAATATTCAGACACATGGAACACTTTTTAATCCGTCTTTCTCCGAACAAAAAGGCTGCTAAAGGGTTCAGATTGAAAAAAATTAGTACGTGGAACTTATCGAATATTTATCTGTTAGCTAACTGTTTACCGAATGCGAATGAGCAGGCCTGAATAGTTCACATTACCGATTACTTTTGTAAAGAATAAGTAGTTTGAAAGCCATGCTAAATATCCTGTCCCGCTTATCTTATGGTTATCGTACTTAGCTCAGTGTCTTTTGGTGTTTATTTAGATCCCAGCTCGAGTATTTCTTTAAAAATTAAAAAAAAAAAAAACATAATACCCGCATGCAAATGTCTCAGTATCACCGGTTTTAAATGCAACATTTATGGAACCACTCTTTTGTTCTTTTAGGTTGGACTCTCTTCATCTTGACTTTATATCTATTACAACGGAAATGGTATCCCGCAACATGCGTAAAACGATAGTTTTTTTGCAGTTCATGACATATTATCTTTTACATTTGTATTGCTTTATTATTTTTATTTATGATTTTATATTTTTTATATATTTTTCTAAGGACTTTGACAACACTGTGTTCATTCTTTCGATTTTTTAATAGATAAATTATGTTTGACAGTTCATAAAACTGCAAACTTCCGGTTTCAGGGGAGCAGATCTAGAAAATATAAAAAGGAGAATATTAAAAAAAAAGGTTTATTCTAAACTTTAAATAAATCTTTCAATGAACTTTTTAAAAATTAGAGAATTGAAGACAAATACAAAATAAACATCTAAAGCATAAACTCAGTTATTTATATATATATATATATATATATATATATATATATATATATATATATATATATATATATATATATATATATGCGGAATTTCGCAGTCTCATCGTCTCCTTAAACATATACTATGAACGTCATACACACACACTATATATATATATATATATATATACATATATATATATATATATATATATATATAGTTACATATGGTCGATATAAACATATATCTGTTTCAGTCAATGCGACTTCCTCAGGAAACCCTGAACCCATCGACACCACAAAGAAAGGTTTTATTTTGTGGCGTTGATGGGTTCAGGGTCACTGAGGAAGTTTCATTGACTGAAACAGACGGCTTTTTGTTGTGACCATATGCAACTGTTTACCCTTAAATATAAAAAATATTTAGCTCTTGTCATTAAGCACTATCTAATCGCCTCGTTGTATTCATTAGTTCCGATTTTTGAACATCTCAAACCTATATATATATATATATATATATATATATACACACAAACTTTGCAACACATTCAATATATAGTTATCGCCTAAGAATATATTTATTAATGTCATGTTTAAACTGGCATATATCTCCACTGCCTGCGACAAATATCGACGAATATTCAAATATCTTACAAAAGCAAATGCTTCATTGTTCCGAAAAACATTGCAACCTCTACACGAAAGTATATATCCTTGTTCATAAGGTCTATACATAGATGCATTAAGGTCTATACATAGATACATTAAGGTCTATACATAGATACATTACTCAAAATATAGACAAAAAATCACGTGCATTTGTTTCTTCTTTGGTGACTTTTAAGTTCGACATTGATGCGACAAGGCCTTTCCTCATTCACTACAAGTTTTTGGAAATCTGAAAGATTTTGATAGAATTTTTATTCTTACCTCTTTCATAAATTTTTCCACCCGTCACTAACGTAATGCACCAAGAACAATCACGACAGAACCTACTCTTTTTTCTTTGCACACACACACACACACACACATGCACACACAGAGAAAAAATAGGCAAAATAGATAAAGAATACAATGAGGAGTAAGTAAAGTCAATATAAAACGTAGATTTTTATATCAATACTAATAAAAAAAGGAATAATATGTTATATATGATTCTAATTAGATAATGATCACTCTTTTGTACCTACAGACATAGTGTTTCATGCTTACGCAATGATCAGTATAGGAGTCCAATTCTTGGCGGTTGGAGAAATTCGAATCCAGCCACGAAGCCATCATTTGAATCGACTTCCTTATAAGGAGATGGTGAGAGATAGAAATTAAAAGTAAATAAAGGGGGAAAATGTTGATGATACTTTTATTTATTTTCCCGCGAAGGTAGGATGAGAAACTAGGTCGGTTTTTAAGGTAAAGAAAATCTAGTTTCCTTAAAGTGAATACTTTGCCTTGGGGCAATAATTAATGTTTGTCTATAACGTCCTTCTACAAACGAGAGAGAATAGATCAAATACTACACATCTATTCCAGCCCAACTAATGTTAAAAATGATCCAATAAGGAGAAAGAGAAACAGGAGAAAGTAGAAACAAGGGATAAATGTAGAAAAGTTAAATGACGAAATTGAATCTCCCGAAACCTTGGAAAATATAAATAACTCAATGAAATGATGAAGAAGTGAAAGCAGTTTTTCATAAATTTTATCGATTTTTAAATATTTTCTTAATTGAATTTTTCATAAACTGTTACCGAATTAGGTGATGCGAATTCGCCATTTTTTTTTTTTTACTTTTTTACCGAATTTACAAGAATCCCATTTTATTTTCGTCTTCATTTTTTTATTTTCCGAAATTATTTTATGAAATAAACTTTATTGCTGTCGTTCATAAAAATAGTTTGGAATCTATATCATACAATTGCCGTTGTGGTGTCCCCCATAAAGTAGAGAGAAGTGTAAAAATGCTAAAGTTTTAGTAATTGTAAATCGGAATAACTTTACACTAGTAGTTCGTGAAAGAATAATTAATCAGTTGCTAAAAAAATGTATTATTATTCTCAGGCACCAAACTCAGCATACTATCTGTTAAACGCAGCATAGTATCCGTTACACAGCCAAAACAATATAACATCAGGGAAAAATTCACAAGAACTCAAAGGCTCACTCTCGAAACATACAGGACAAACCCCTGCTTTCTGATAAAGTCAGGGAATTCTATGTCATCCATGTCATCTGTAAATATACACTATAATATGGCACTAGAACACTAAAACAACGAAACCTATGATACACCCACCACTAACAAAAAAAAAGAAAATGAAAATAATTCAGCCTGGAATCCAATATGACAGAGAAGATGCCTCCCTAGCAAATGCAAACGAAACGAGAATCAATAGACTCCTCATATGTTACCATATTATTACGACACACAAGAACAACACAATGACACAAATCAGAAGAATCGTGTCAGGCACAGCGGTACCACTTAAAATTTCCTGCTTTCTCTCTCAACTGCTCAAACTGTTCATTCTCAAGAGAATTAACTGGAAAAAAACTCTACTTAACTCCGAATATTACCACAAAAGTAACCTCTATTGGATTGAATTACTGAAAAGTACTAAATAATAACATTTGCAATATATAAGTAATAATATATGTAAATAAATAAATAAATCAGCTGAATAATTAAAGTTATATATATATGTATATATATATATATATTCGTGTGTAAATATATATATATATATAAATATATATATATATATATATAAAATTTTGCAACAAACGCATACACCTTAGACTTACTATTATTGGACAACACAAACGAAAAGAATAAAATGCGTACGCACGTAACCAATCACGAGTGATCAATTATAAGTAGAACACAAACTAAAAATATAATTATAACTAATAAATGTTATAATAATATTTAACCTTAACTAGCATAAATGCTGACAAAAATTTCTGAGTAATTATGTAAAGACATTATAAGTGAGCAAATATAGGTAATATTTAACATTAACACAAATGCCTATTCACATTTCAGAAATAATTTACAAACATTTGAACCTGTTCTGTCTGTGCAACTGCTATTTCTGACTTCCAGATTCCAGCACAAATACATATCCTCTGACTGATTGCACACCTTTTTTTTCCTTTCCTTCCTCTGAAGATGAGGTTTAGCTCGAAATTTTAAGAACTTAACGGCAAATGAACATCCTGATGCGGCATATTATGTGTGACATGAATACTTATTATTGTAAATTACTGAAACCTTTTATGATTGCCATTATTACTTTTACATACGTTGTCGCCAACCAAACTGTGTCTTTCTACAAAATTGCATTGTCATAGTTCTCAACCACCTGTCACACTATGTACAATGTTTCATGCATATCTACATATATATATATATATATATATATATATATATATATATATGTAGATATATATATATATATATATATATATATATATATATATATATATATATATATATATATATATATATATTGAAGGGACTCATAACTTAGCAAGTCTCGATCGCTACTCGATGGTAAGGATTAATTAATGTAAGTCGTGTAATAATAGATAATAGTGGGGTAGAATTTTATTATTCAAGAGCGCAGCTCAACAAGAACTTGTTTACATTGGACTTGACGCTACGTATTGTAGTTGGACGGGATGCAGGCAATCGAAACAATATTGCACAGGCAGGCAGTTCTAGGAAAGAAGCTTTCTTCATGGAACTTTTCTTTAGCTTTAAGCACAGATTAAGAATGGGAAATTGTTTATAGCGCTTGTAGCGAGTCTAGTGCTTTTATACACAAAGTATATATTAATAATATTTGATTTTAAATATTAAAATGTGAGTTTATCTTCTACAGTATTATAGTATATACCTTTCTATACGTATAAAACATGCATGTATGTGCTTATATATTTGTAAGTACATAATTCCTATTTGTAAATACATAATTCATATATATGAATGGCTGTATATTATATATTGATACATATGCTTATCTATAGTACAAGATGGGATTGTTTTTCCATCTCTTTTCTTTTTAAACCAACTATTTCTGCTGGTTAAATCTAAATTCATTATTTCCAAATTTTTTCTATCGAAGTCTCAGGAAAACCATCTACACATTCAAAACCGAAATCATATATCTAGTAACAGTAAACTTATAATTGAAAAGAAAAATTAACAAGATTATCCATGTATAGACATCAACGTTTATTTCAAGACTTCCTAGACAGTGTTAACATAAACGCGAAATTTTGATAAATATATTAATCACATTATTTGTTTTTTTTATTTATACCATGTTAGGATACTTTCCAATAATTTTTATCACATGTATACACGTGTGTGCCTGTGCGTATGTGTCTGCCCGTACGCGTGTGCTTATAAGTATGTACATCTACCTGCTCGTGTATATATGCCATTATATGCGCCCATGGACGGTGGATTATAAGTGTAATCAAGTGTAGATATGCATGCGTTTATTTGCGTGAGGGCACATGCGTTTATGTGAATGTCTATTTGTATTTACGTGTTCAAATGCATATTTGCAGATCGGAGTGCATGTGGATATTTCGCGTTTGAGTTTCCATGTGCGCGTGTTTAGAAACATGTGTTTGGGGGGGGCATTGCCACGCTAATATGAATAAACACGCGCACGCGTCAACTATTAAATGTCGTTGATGTGTTTGGAAAATTTACGACTGCATTTGAGGTTTTGCATCTTTTTAAAATATGCTTTTGTTCGGTATTTTCTCGAAGAAGAATCAGACCGCGCTCTTTATTCAGCCTTGCAAACACGGGAGATGGCTGCGTGTGACCCGCTTTCTTCGACCAGCTTTCCTCTTTTTTCAATGAGTTCAGGGGGGCGGAGGTTCCCGAGTCCTTTTAATGACCCCCATCTCGTTTAGTTATAAGAAAATTAAAGGAAAGAAAAAAAATGCTCTCAAGTTGGACTAATCCCCACTCCTTTCTCCATCGATCAAATAGTTCGCCTTATTCCTCTTATGTTTCATCATCATCAACAACGTCATCATCAACAACGTCATCATCATCATCATCATCATCATCATCATCATACATTTTATTACTCTTGAAAATTCATTTTTATGTACTTCTTTATTTTTACGCTTTTTACAGTTGAAGATTTATTTTTCTTTTTACCTTTCTTGATACATCAATCATTGGTTTTTATTCCTCTCTCCCTTCCCCTCCCTCTCTCTTTCTCTTTCTATCTCTTTATCTTTTTCTTTCTTTCTCTCCCTATCCATCTACGTATCTATGTATCACCTTTTTTCAAATACTTTTTTTTTTGGCAAATCCCTATATCCGTTTTCATTTCCTCTTTTCGTAAATTGGTCTTTTTTCTTTTAAACATATTTCACATTTATCTTGGTATTGCTCACAACGCCTCAACAGTTTATAGAATTTAGAAATTATAAAATGGTTTAATATTTGTTAAAATCCCAGATTTGACAAAGTAATGTTTTATTTTTAGCTTTATATTTACCCCCCTCCACTTTTTTAAAGGAATAAACCGTTCTTTTACATTAACCTGAAAATTGTGAACCTGAATTAGCATCTTACACCTCGTCTACAAATATGGCGACTGCGTATTCCGGACATATATTTTTCGACGGTTCTTATGCATGAGTAAACTCGCTATAACTTGCACATTTTTAGTAAAAATATTTTTTTTATGAGTAATGCTGAAACTCTGCGAAAATCCATTTCACGCATAGTGATTTCCTTGTCTGAAATCGGAGTTAACCAGTAAATCTGTGTGTTGTCCGTTTTAAATTATAAATTGTAAAACATCGTCCAAAGCAATATATTAGTGTTGTGTATATAAACCGATTTTGTATTATTTAGAGGCGCAAAACAATTTCTATTGATTGAAACATACGTCGTTATTTTCCTCGTGACTGTGAGGAGATTGCGAGTTTTCCCAAATATTTTCATTATCTTTAAGCTCCCGTATTGAAACCGGGAGGTTCCTATACTAAACTGAACTGACGAGTGGGTTGATGCGTTCAAATCTTATAACACCACGTTCACACTAAAGGTTTGGAACTTTCATGTGATCTGTCATTTGAATATTTTTCTTATTAAAAAATAATCTGTAAAATCAGTATCAATATCCGAATTACGGTGATGGTTGCTACGTGAATTAAAAACCCGGCTGTGTAAGTCCAAATCCAGTTTCTTTCGACAGAAAACTCTTTCAGTTAGGGATATTCACTACTTAAAATTATTGAAACGAAACTAATAGATCAGAACAAGAAGACAAAACGCCACCCTCTTCTTTTTCCATTTACCGAAAGGAAAACAAAATACAAAATGAAACGAATCAATATGATGGCACAAATAATCGATACAAAAAAGAGAAACACGCTCTCCCCTCTCCTCTCCCTTTCTTTGTCCAATTTTAATAATAATAATAATAATAATAATAATAATAATAATAATAATAATAATAATAATAATAATCGAGGAATATTTTGTGTCTATTTTAGAAGTATAAGAAATTATTTCTCTTATGTCTATTATTATCAGGTATTACTGAGATTAAGCTTTTTTGCAAATCAAATTAAATTTGCCCACGGAATTATTGAAACGAGTTTTCCTGCTTTCCGGCTGACTACAATATGGTTGTCTTCAAGTCTAACGTAAATAAGTTCTTGATGAGCCGTTCCATATAAGTTATCAACTTTACCAAATTTTCATTACTAATGATTACTATAATGTCCAATTTCTACTGTACACTCTTTAACCCTTATCCTTGAGTGCCCTCTTGGCCTTGATAATGTGGTGATGCCTATGTAAAAAAAAAGAAGAAAAAAGTACGCTCACTTCTTATTGTATTAGGAAACGTTACTTGCCTTCGTGTTTTATAGCCAGTTCATTATCTTCACTTTAAATGGTTCAGCTGTAGAGAATTACCGTTAAGATATTTAGAAATGAATAATTCTAAACGTAGCAGCTGCAACTGTAACACAAGCGAATAGGAATCAACTGAATAGTGAATATCGAATAGAAAACTCTAACAACAAAAGATGATAGACTGGTAGAATTTAAGAGAATAATGTAAACCATAAAAATATCATTATAATAAAATTTTTACTTCACCATTGAATGTTGTAAACTGAGATAACTACTATTTAATATTGTTAATAGTATTATAATTATAATCACATATGCAAGCAGATGATCGCTTCTTTCTAATGCTAGGTTAATTCTCCCCGAGAATTTTGGAATATTGAAAAATCTTAATTATTATTATTATTATTATTATTATTATTATTATTATTATTATTATTATCATCATCATCATCATCATCATCATTATTATTATTATTATCATCATTATTATTATTGTTGTTATTATTATTATTATTATTATTATTATTAGTAGTAGTAGTAGTAGTAGTAGTAGTGGTGGTGGTACCAGTAGTTTCAGCAGTAGTATTTACTCACTAGACATGTACACGCGAATTAATAACTGTAATCGTGCTTTAGCAAAATCAGCTGGTGTTCCCAGGAGTCCGAGTAAAAGCACACTTCGCTTATTTCCTCCAATATTGTAACTCGATTTCCGTTTTTGCAATATCCGTGTGTAATTGGATTCTCGTTGCCGTTCTACAAAATCTGAATGGCAAAATAACTTCTCATAATTCCTAGCGCTTTATCAGTGGAAATTCGGATGAACTTCGCCTTTACAGCTATTTTCCGTTGTACCAACAGGATTTGTATGTTGCGCTCACTTACTATGTAGTTTATTGTTTCATTTCTTTGTTCACATAGTATATATATATACTTTTTTCGTCTATCTTGCTTATGTTGACCTTTTCTAAAATTGGTTCTAATTATGTGGCTATATCATGATATCAATAACTATTCTAATACTCTAGTAGAAGTTTGGATAGTACGCCCATTCGTCGTTGTTTCTCCCCTTTTTGACCTTTTATAACCATTTTGTGTGGTACCAAACCAGGCTAGTGTCATAAATTTTAAGCAAATAAATTATAATATCTATATATATATATGTCTAATATTCTTTGTGTATTTGTACTATTTACGGTAAAACTTAAATATGATTGGCCGTTTTATTTGGCTATGTAGATTGGTTTTCGCACTCGTGGATTTTCTTTGAAACTTTTGTTGCTTATCGATTCTCTACAATTATTGGCATTACAGTTATTTCTTCTTGTTCCATTATTGTTTAAGTTCTTTCCTTAGTTCATGTATGCGCTCCCCTCTTTTCTTTTTTCTTGCTCCTCACTTTTTGAATTGCTGGGACAGGGAAATCTATGATTTCGCAGGTAAAAAAATATGGATGCTTAAACATGTATTTGCCACAAACATTGACTGTCCATGAAACCTGGGTAACACCACGCATTCCTGATTTTCATTACAATGTTATTTCATTTAACGGACAGTGAGCTGGTCTCAATATGCTTACTCAGGCACTCAAGTTGACTTCAGTCAAAACGTACCTTTGTTTCACATTCTTTGTCGTTAATTCGTGCCACATAAACATGTTGGTTAGTTTCTGCACGCAAAGAGTTTTCCATAGTTACAACCTTTTTTTTTATCCGTATCGTAGTTTTTATGATGGCAACATTACCATTCCCTTTGATTGTAATTCCTTTTAATATGTTACAAAGTGTTCCTTAAGATCTACCAACTATTTGTACTGCCGTATTTAAAAAAAATATTTTTACATTTTTCGTCTTATAATTATTATTGCAATTATAAATAGCATTTAGTCTAAGTATCATAAAATTTCTCGAGAATAACTTCTATCCTCGGTGAGCGCTTATCTTTAGCTTCCCGAAAAATTAATTCAGTTTAGCTAGTTTCACATGTGAATTATCAGAGTTTACTTAAAGAGCCTTTGGACTGTTGACTTCATTAAACAGATCAAATAATTGTTGATGAGTGGGTCGTTATTTATTTATTAAAAAAAAAAAACTGCTTCTGGGTCATATTTCGGAATATTAGTGACCCTTATCTCCTCGAAAAATTTATTGATCAATTTGAATGTCTTTTTCGCAAATTCGCGCCTAAAAGTTCGCCTCGTTTGTTGGAGTTTCAACTTTTATAACCTTGCTTTCAGTTCGGACAATCACTTCTTCATCAACTCTCCAATAAACGTTTTGCATGGATATTTTAGCATATAGTATCTACTGTATCTCAATACAAGAATGGGGTTTTGGTATATTATGAACCGGCAAGTGCCTTTCTCTCTCTCTCTCTCTCTCTCTCTCTCTCTCTCTCTCTCTTTCTTTCTCTCTCTGTATATATATCAATATATATTTATAAAATTATATATATACAATTATATATATATATATATATATATATATATATACTAGCAGTTAAGCTCGGCTTTGCTCAGACCCTATGTACTGTTCTTACCTTTATGTGCATATGTACATATATATTAAAAGTTTGATTCATGTCAGGTAACCGATATCTAAAATTTTAAATGTTTAGATCCAAAATTGGCAAAGGAGTTTCGTAGAGTCTGCAACGGTCAACTCTTTCAACTTTGACTTCTTGGCAGCCAAATTTTCGCCCAGAAACTGATAAAATAACTTACTGCATGTCTGACTACCCTTTATGTAAAATTTAAAAAGTTTAGACCCTTATGTTAAATCTCGAGTCTGTAGACTGAAAATTGACAGAGTATTTTGGTAAGAAAATGTACACACACATACACACACACATACACACAGACATTTTTACTTTTATAGATATGTAGATATATACTAAATTCGTTTGTTTGCCCACAGTATATATTACACATGACCTTATAGCAGATAGAACAATTAATAACGAATTTACAGAAAGTTTCGATTGCAGAAAGATAGAATATATATTCTATATCTCTAACATCACAACCTGCGGTCACGTTATTATTAATCGTTTTATTTGCTATGACGTCACATATTATGTAAATTGTGAATAAACAAACAACCATTCGTTCTGTTTACCTTCTCGCAATGTCTATCTCGAAAAGCTGTATATGGTATATTGTTCGACCTGTCAACACCAGATGTATACAGCTAGTATATATATATATATATATATATATATATATATATATATATATATATATATATATATATATATATATATATATATACACTTCAGAATAATGTACAGTAATCGATGGTATCTATAATGATTGCTAATATTTTTTTTCCACTGAGGAGATGCGTAAACATCGAAAACGTATTTGGTTAAAAATATATACTTATTGAAATGTAGTGTTTGTCTTGCATATAATAAAAATTCTAGATTTGAAATCTAACCATTTCATATCATAAAATTTGAATTACTAAAGTATGATATATATATATATATATATATATATAGAGAGAGAGAGAGAGAGAAGGACGCAGACAGACAGACAAACAGCGGGTGATAGATAAATAAATGGATAGAGGTAACCGAAAATTACTTATGTGATGACTAAACAGCGATTATTACCTAACAAGTGTGAGTCAAATTGTTTTCCTTTTCAACTGATCATTATTCTTATGTACATTATTACTCTCATGCAACAGCAGAAAAAATCCATCTGTACAAATTTCATTAACTATCGTTTCGATGCTGATCCATCTCATCTTCAGCAAACCTAAAAGATTTTTTCGCTTTTACTTTGACTTTACACCATTTTAAGTATGTATGTATTTTCTAATTATTTTATATGTGGATAAATCTTTACAAAGTAGATCAGCTGAGTTGTGCTCCTTTGAAATTAAAGGTTAGAATCCTAGGACTTTTCTTACAAATACAACAGCTACATCACCTCGCAACTTTCTCTACTTGCGATACTTGCAACAGAACTTTCAATCAATAAACATCGCATTGACTTAAACATGAAACCTACACTTTCACATTTATTTATGTAGATAAAGATTTGGTGAGTTTAACACAAATATATTTAATTTTTTTATATATATGTAAGCGTAAAGACAGAAATTTCAAAAATAAACTTTACTGGGCGATGATTCGCGCATTAGAAGAAGGATTTATTTTTAGCTCCTGCTATTATAACAAAGATGGAGAATTTACAATTATTGGTATGACGGAAAATATCTTTTGCGGAAGAGGCACCACCCAAAAAGTGAACAAACAATTCACTTTTCTACATCATTTCTTTGGTTGCCATTCAAAACATTAAAGATCATCACTCGCTTTTTCTAGGTTAAAGTTTGTTAACTGAGGAAAAAGCGCCACAAATCAGTTTTTCATATGTAAATAACCGTGTTCTGTTTCGGTTTATATGCTGTTTCGTATACAATTAATGATTTGATATGTTTCCTTGCACGGATAAGGTTAATGAAAATCAGGATTGTTTTATAATTACGGAAAGCTTAAATAAGCTATGGATTTCTTCATCTCTTCTTTACTATTGCCTTATCTATTAATACTTTATTAACCGGCTGTTGATTTGCAGGAGTAGAGTATAAAATAGATCTAAATATATAGGGTTAAAGTAAACGTGTGTGCGTCATGGCAAAACAGAAAACCCAGTGGGTGTCTTGGAGAAGTCAATGGAAAAAGGAAACAGAGCGAATGGTATGAAATGAAAAGTGAAAAAAGTATGGAATATCCACAGCACACCCCCCCACACACACACACACAACTGTAGCTTCAGCATTCAAAGGGATAAAAGTGATTGAAAGCAATGGTAAAATTTAAAAAAAACATGGTTACATGATATACAGCATACTCATATTGACACACTGGTTCTCCTTCAATGCCGAATTCAAAGGACAATAAACTTTATAACAATACCAGATGAATGAGCATTCATGAATACCAAGCACTATATGTGAAATGACAGCATCTTCTTGCATACAAAAACAGTGCAAATACTTCCATGTAAAAACTGCAGTTTACGTACTGTGCTTTTTTTAGAATGAGTTTAAAGTAAATTAAATTTTTATTGTATCCTTTCTTTATGCTAACCTCTCTTAATAATATGTATAAATGAAAGGACTAAATAGTAAACATAACAATGTTAAAAATAATTTTCTAAATAATAACGTGATTATTGCAGAAAAGTTGTAAACTACAAAAGACCAAAGGAGTATATCAATGCTGCACTAACTGTAAGATAGTTTTATACAGTTACAACTGGAAAATAACGTATAAAATGTGTCAATCAAAACTGAGCATTACGAGATGAATATGCTATTTTAAACTTAAGTGTAACAAACGGACACAAATGTGCAGACTGACCGGCGGACCAACATTCTTACAAAGATCCTTGCTAATAAGAAAAAAATAACAGACGCCTATTCAATACTGAACCTAGTGTTAAAAATACTATTTCAAAATCAAACATGATAGACAAACAGACGGCCTAGCGATGATTATATATATATATATATATATATATATATATATATATATATATATATATATATATATATAAACATGAACGTCTGAGAAAAAAGTATCTACGAAGTTCATAAAAACATGCTTAATGAATTATAATAATTCAAAGATTATTGACCTGAAGTGTTCCCACACTTGAAAAATATAGCAACATTTCGGAAGCCAACCTGTTTGAAAGAAAAAAAAGAAAATGGCGGTTTTGGTATTTGCGTTCTGAATGTGTCCCAACCTGATTTCGTTTAAAACCTGAGACATTTCATCTTCATATAAACATCCCACCTGCAAAAACAGCAAATACATCCGCTCCAACTTCGACATTTCCTGTTGTCCCACGAAGGTCAGCGGCCGTGTTTATCTTAGGGTTAATTAGTTACGTAGTTTTTAAGTGAAACTAGTACATAAAAACATGCGCATGCTGAGATATGTCCTATATATACACGCATATACGTATATAACGAGAGAGACAGAGAGAGACAGAGAGATAGAGAGATAGAGAGATATTCCGGTACAGTGTATAAATATGTCTCCATATGTGCTAATCTTATTTTATAAATTGATCGTAATTCATTCATACCACTATGCATATATCTATCTCTTTTACTAGTGGATTAAAGTCTCTAGTAGGATATGTAAGAGTATGATATTAGCGTTGAGCTACGCTTTATAATTTAAATTCCTTTTAGTTACCTCGGAAACCGATAATGTAAACTAATACAAAATATAGTTTATCTAAATTTTGTGATGAGATGGCAAATTCGGGGAAACGATTGCTGCCCCATCTCCTACTTCTCATCACCCTTCACATATTCTTCTCCCCTCCCCCCCCAAAAAAAAACAAAGGAGGAAAAATTGTTTTGACGGCATCGGCTGACACAACGCCAAAATAGTCGAAGAATCAAGGAGGATCGAAAGACCGAAGATTAGAAGCATCTACCGGACCTACAGACTGCGGAGGGGACTGGGACGTTGAGGGCTTATTGCGACCCAAATTCAAGTGAAGAATAATGGTTATTGTCAGCGAGAAATAAACGTCAAGCGACTGTTGCGATAACGCAAATATAATTGAAAAGTTTGTAGAAAGAGGGGAGGATTACGAGAAATGTGGGGAGACTTATTGTCACCCAGACACCAGGGAACGCCACTGGTTTTTATGAGTGAGCAAGCTGTGATGGTTACCTGCGTGAGAATTCCTAGTGAGTCAAATAATAATACGAAGAATGTTCCAAAACCAATGCCTCCTATTTTGTTAAATGGTCAAAACGGATCAGCGAGTATTGCAATTTGCTTTGTTATGATGACTGACCTTATGCATTAATGATCTGAATGTTTCATCTTTCAATTACGGATATTGATGATATGAGAGTCTACGAAAGCAACGCTTTTATTGACGTATGTCAAAAGCGGAGATGCATATTTTAATTCCGGGTCAAAATACATTGAGAATGTTAGTGACTATGTTGTAGAATAAAGTCGAAGTACAAAAATTACTAGTTTTGATGGTACCACTTCAGTCATCGTAGCTGTTCAACTTTTTGGAGTTAAAAATAGAATGGTTTACTTTTGTCACAAGCTTCGTTTTACAAAGTGCGGTCTGGTCGCTCATGCAATGCCGTCGTTCATTGCTAGCAAAAGTCTATTAAGAATGAAGATGGCTATGCAGAAAATGAATTTTGGAGCACAAAAGATGTCATGATTTAATAATACTTGTAGCTTTTCATCTTTTAAAATTAAAATTAGGAGGTTTTATTTTCGGAACCAACCTCGTAGTGAATAATCTAAGATGATGTCTTGTGTTAGATCGCATAGTCCAAATAATACTAATAATAATCAGCAGAAATGAAAGAAATGATAAGGACATAACAGAATGAGAAAGCTCTTAAAAACAAATTATATAGTAGAAACCTGATCAAAGGAATACACACTTGAGCAATGTAAATCATATATTATTTAGCCCTTCATTAGATTTTGGGCGATTATCCCAAAAAGAGGTCAGTTTGAAGTCACAAAATCAGAATATTTCGAAAATGAGTTCTATGAAATTGGTGTCTCAAAACTAAAGTTAATGAGACAACTGCACCAGAAAGTTTATAGAAATTTTCACCCGCGCATGTACAGGTGTTTTCGCTTCATGTGGATTGCAAAATATTTGCTTTGCCATAATGCTGGTGCCAAATACATAATGCGTTGGACTACCTAATTTTGTTTTGAATGGAGAATGAGATAAATTCGGCCAGAAAATCGTCCAAAAATTAGCCCGCCGTATTCTACTATATATATGGAGAATATCTCATTACACATAGTAGGAAGCCAGTCACAAACTTCATAACGCGTGCTTACCGTACTTAATTTGTATTACACTTGCTGACCAGGTAAAAGTTTGAGCGCCACACATGGTTTGCACTGCATGCACTGATGGATGGACTAATGAAAAGAGTCTGAATTCGAATTCCGTAGTTTGGGAGAAGTCGATAAACCAATCCACTGATTGTTATTTCTATGCTATTGATGAAGCTGGGATCAACAGAAAGTACCGGGGCAGTCTCAAGTATCCTGATCGTCAATAAGCACGTCGTGCTGTCGCTCATTCTAATGAAATTCCAGCGTCTATCTTCCAAGAACTTTCTGACATTTATGACGAAGATGCTTCCAGTGTTGAAGAACATCAAGACGAAGAAGTGATTCTTGAAGATGATGCTCCACATTCATTTTCACAAAGGGAGGTGAATGATCTAGTGTATGACCCAAGCTTGCTATAGGAATATGCCGAATTATTGGCATCCAGATGTACGGAAGACATTCGCTCTGGCAGCTCGCATAAGTGACTTCCGCAACAGTCAAGAGTGTCGGCATTTTTTTCTTTGCAGTGAAAGACGTGTTGTACTGTGCAAACATTGCGCAGCTTCTGCTCAAGGAACTGACACCTTTTAAAAAAAGGAACGCTTTCAACAACTCTCGTGTGGACGGAAACAGAATACTTCTCCCACCGCTGCACATCAAGCTTAGCTTAATGAAGCAGTTCATCAAGGCTCTGGACGACAATAATGAATGCTTAAATTACTTGTGCCAGATTTCTCCAATTTTTCCTATGAAAAAGTTGGCAGCTTTGGCAGTTCGCAGATCCGGCTGCCTATCAGAGATTCAGAGTTCGAAAACTCGATGGACACAGTGAAAGTGGAAGCGTGGTAAGCATTTATTATGGTAGTGAACAACTTTTATAGCAAGAATGAGGCCAAGAACAACGCAGAACTTGCTAACAATAGTCTGACTGCTTTCAGAAACCGGAATGCAACATAAGCGTTAAGATCCACTATCTATTTTTACACATGGTTTGGTTTCCTGAGAATTTGAGTTCAACAAGTGATGAGCAGCGGAAGAGATTCCAGCAGAACCTGTAAAAGAGGGATCAGGTTCGCTGGGATGCAGACATGATGGTTGACTATTGTTGAAATCTACAGAAATACCTCCCTGCTGCTGAGCATCAGAGGTGTTCGAAGAAACGGGCGTTCAAGGACTGAAGTTCGATCAATGATGGAGTAACGTACAATTTACGTGTATTTATTTTTATCAATTCCCATTCAATTTACAGTAATCGACGTTTCTATCAATATATGTGTTTAGTAAAGCATTTGTCTCTTATAAACATATCTAGGATATGTGTTGAGCAAATCCACTGATAATGCAACAAAAATATCATCGATTTTTTCACAAGATCGGATTTTTTCCAAACAAAAACCTAAGCTGATGGAGTGAAATGAATGTTGATCATAATAATAGTGCCACTCAAATTCAAGTATAAACCAATGGCCACTGCCAGCGAGAAATCAATGGTAAGAGGTTGTTGCGATGTTGCAAATTCATTTGCAAATGCCATCGAAAGAGGTGGAGAAAGCTTGCCGCCTGGGGAGACTTGTAGTCACTCAGCTTCCAGAGAACACCACAGGTTTCCAATCAGATCGTTTGTTGACCTGTGTGAAAGCGCCATGTGAGCCAATAATAATAATAATAATAATAATAATAATAATAATAATAATAATAATAATAATAATAATAATAATAATAATAATAATAATAATAATAATAATAATAATAATAATAATAATAATAATAATAATAATAATAATAATAATAATAATAATAATAATAATAATAATAATAATAATAATAATAATAATAATAATAATAATAATAATAATAATAATAATAATAATAATAATAATAATAATAATAATAATAATAATAATAATAATAATAATAATAATAATAATAATAATAATAATAATAATAATAATAATAATAATAATAATAATAATAATAATAATAATAATAATAATAATAATAATAATAATAATAATAATAATAATAATAATAATAATAATAATAATAATAATAATAATAATAATAATAATAATAATAATAATAATAATAATAATAATAATAATAATAATAATAATAATAATAATAATAATAATAATAATAATAATAATAATAATAATAATAATAATAATAATAATAATAATAATAATAATAATAATAATAATAATAATAATAATAATAATAATAATAATAATAATAATAATAATAATAATAATAATAATAATAATAATAATAATAATAATAATAATAATAATAATAATAATAATAATAATAATAATAATAATAATAATAATAATAATAATAATAATAATAATAATAATAATAATAATAATAATAATAATAATAATAATAATAATAATAATAATAATAATAATAATAATAATAATAATAATAATAATAATAATAATAATAATAATAATAATAATAATAATAATAATAATAATAATAATAATAATAATAATAATAATAATAATAATAATAATAATAATAATAATAATAATAATAATAATAATAATAATAATAATAATAATAATAATAATAATAATAATAATAATAATAATAATAATAATAATAATAATAATAATAATAATAATAATAATAATAATAATAATAATAATAATAATAATAATAATAATAATAATAATAATAATAATAATAATAATAATAATAATAATAATAATAATAATAATAATAATAATAATAATAATAATAATAATAATAATAATAATAATAATAATAATAATAATAATAATAATAATAATAATAATAATAATAATAATAATAATAATAATAATAATAATAATAATAATAATAATAATAATAATAATAATAATAATAATAATAATAATAATAATAATAATAATAATAATAATAATAATAATAATAATAATAATAATAATAATAATAATAATAATAATAATAATAATAATAATAATAATAATAATAATAATAATAATAATAATAATAATAATAATAATAATAATAATAATAATAATAATAATAATAATAATAATAATAATAATAATAATAATAATAATAATAATAATAATAATAATAATAATAATAATAATAATAATAATAATAATAATAATAATAATAATAATAATAATAATAATAATAATAATAATAATAATAATAATAATAATAATAATAATAATAATAATAATAATAATAATAATAATAATAATAATAATAATAATAATAATAATAATAATAATAATAATAATAATAATAATAATAATAATAATAATAATAATAATAATAATAATAATAATAATAATAATAATAATAATAATAATAATAATAATAATAATAATAATAATAATAATAATAATAATAATAATAATAATAATAATAATAATAATAATAATAATAATAATAATAATAATAATAATAATAATAATAATAATAATAATAATAATAATAATAATAATAATAATAATAATAATAATAATAATAATAATAATAATAATAATAATAATAATAATAATAATAATAATAATAATAATAATAATAATAATAATAATAATAATAATAATAATAATAATAATAATAATAATAATAATAATAATAATAATAATAATAATAATAATAATAATAATAATAATAATAATAATAATAATAATAATAATAATAATAATAATAATAATAATAATAATAATAATAATAATAATAATAATAATAATAATAATAATAATAATAATAATAATAATAATAATAATAATAATAATAATAATAATAATAATAATAATAATAATAATAATAATAATAATAATAATAATAATAATAATAATAATAATAATAATAATAATAATAATAATAATAATAATAATAATAATAATAATAATAATAATAATAATAATAATAATAATAATAATAATAATAATAATAATAATAATAATAATAATAATAATAATAATAATAATAATAATAATAATAATAATAATAATAATAATAATAATAATAATAATAATAATAATAATAATAATAATAATAATAATAATAATAATAATAATAATAATAATAATAATAATAATAATAATAATAATAATAATAATAATAATAATAATAATAATAATAATAATAATAATAATAATAATAATAATAATAATAATAATAATAATAATAATAATAATAATAATAATAATAATAATAATAATAATAATAATAATAATAATAATAATAATAATAATAATAATAATAATAATAATAATAATAATAATAATAATAATAATAATAATAATAATAATAATAATAATAATAATAATAATAATAATAATAATAATAATAATAATAATAATAATAATAATAATAATAATAATAATAATAATAATAATAATAATAATAATAATAATAATAATAATAATAATAATAATAATAATAATAATAATAATAATAATAATAATAATAATAATAATAATAATAATAATAATAATAATAATAATAATAATAATAATAATAATAATAATAATAATAATAATAATAATAATAATAATAATAATAATAATAATAATAATAATAATAATAATAATAATAATAATAATAATAATAATAATAATAATAATAATAATAATAATAATAATAATAATAATAATAATAATAATAATAATAATAATAATAATGGAACAACCGAAGTCGTCAGACACAAATCACTACGTAAGATATGACAAGAGTACAGGATCACAATAGAAATTCCGTATAGCTGAAACATTAGAGAAAAAGTTACAACATATCGTAGAAATTACAGAAAATGAATCAGAAAGAAAATCCTAAAGAGAACAAAACAAAACTTACAAACTAGGGAGTAACACGTCACGATGGAATACATGCATAGAGAGTCAAAAAGTTTACATGAAAAGCTAATTCAGAACCTGAAAATATGTACCTAGGAAGCAGACGTGCCAAAATGGATGGCCAAAGGTAAAACGACACAGAAAAAGGAACCATTTCTAACCACTACATGCCGAGTACAGGTTTACTTATAATATGAAAATATTAACAGACTAACTGAAGGGACAAATTTACAATTCCCTTCATAATCGCGGACTGCTGCAAACGGAACAGAAAGGATATCAAAAGGGGGGGGGTCACACATGACTTGTGTCATATGAGGTCAAACGAACCTGAAGAAAATAAAACGTAGAAAAACAAACATAGCCATAGCAAGGATCGACTTCAAGAAAGCGTAAGATCCCGCAAGCAGGAGAATGCCCAACATCCCAAGCAAGGTTATCAATTTGATTTAAAACTCAGTGAAAACATGGAGACTTGATCCAGCAGCCGATGAAAAAATATATTACTAAGAGTAACACACAATATGATTCTCTATCACCACAATAGTTGCTCATAGCCATGACAACTTTGTACCATATGCTAAGAAAGTGCTAAGCCGGATGGAAGTTCACTAATACAGGATATATGAATGGTATTCCATATGAAAAATGCACGGTGCTGATAATGAAAAATGAACGACTAGGGTCAAGGGAAGGCTTAGAACTACCCAACCAAGCAGAGATGAGAGAACTAGGTGAACAGGACAGCTACAAATATGTGGGATTTCTGTTAGATTAGCATGGCTATCCGGCGTTGCCGTGCCATACTGAAAAGGAAATAAATTTGCGCTTAGCTATATTGCAATATAATTTTCGTTTTAATTTACTTATTTTTACTGTGCAATAAATTTAAAACAATACATACAAACATCGTAAATTGCCGTTTTTGTATTTAAAAAAATTCCACTGATGTCAGCCCACTACTAAGAATTCTGAGTAGAAGCATGTAAGCGAGAGAAATAACATTAAGCGGTTATGATTTTAATAAAAATATTTGTGATTTACTTAAGTGATATTCATGCATTTAATAGTAATCTCATCTCTAAATCAACCCTCAGCTAAATCAACCCTCAGGAAAATCAACCTTCAGCAAAATCAACCGGCGATAAAAAAATTCCTCTAATTATTTGTTTTGCTTTTGTACATAATACAAAGTACAAACTATTTTTTTTTATTTTTAACCCTGTTTAAATGCAAAAGCATTCGGAAATCAACGTTTTTAAAAATCTGTGAAAAATAAAGACGAAACGTCAGCAGTCAGGTAGGCGCGAACGCAAAAACAAATATTTTACAGTTGACGTCCTTTCCCGTTGGGCCACGAAAACAGTCATACCATGGCGTTAAAATCGTATGTAGGTAAGGTTTTCGAGAGTTTACAAAGGTTTACACATGCGCATATGTTGAAAGCGTTTAGAAAGAGACGATTCTATGTGACACTCATCAGATTCTGCGGTCATTAAGGTAGAAAAACGAAATTTTAGTTGTATATTTCACATATTATGCATCCAAGTCCTTGCCGTTTAAGCCAGTACCAGAGTCAATCTTATCTGTTTTTGATTTCATATTTGCGAGACATACAAACACATTCTACTACATAATACATATATACATACATGATGATTGCAACGTCTTGTCAGACGAGTGCCACTTCCTCAGACACTTAAAGTCAATGAGCCCAAAAATGACTTCCATCGCCACAGGACCGCTTTAATAGACAATACCTGACGGACTATCTATACACAGAGTCTTAGCTTTGTACGACAGCGAAGTCTCTTTCTCGGTTCAAAATGTTGACATCCAGCAACAAGCAAGAGCAATATAGCCAGCAACAAGTTAAACATCAGACCAGCTTAATGCGGGCACTGGTCTCCCGCTTTATGGTTTTTTTAAATCAAAGATTTGCTTCTCCTAGAAAGGTTGCCTTTACCACGGCTTACGGAAGCCCTCTCGACCCCAACACACACATACATACACACAAACACACACGGTGCTAGTTGGCTGTTGACCCATAAATAGGGTTCATTCGCCCTTTGGAAGGTCTTGTTTTTAATCCTTCAGGGAGACTAGCCACCCTCTTTACCAAACAAGTCTGGTGGGATAACAAGTTTAGTCGCCGGTGACCCGATCATGAGGCAGGTAGTACTGGGTTACATGTCAGGTCATGTCATATGCTACTGGTACATACATACATACATACATGCATGCATATATACTTACTTGCATATATTTATACTAACGTACATTTGCCAATTATATTATTGAAGACACAACCAAAGCAACAGAACAGAAAAACAAAATTACAATGGAATACCTCAGAAGAACAAGAAAACTCCTGGAAACTAAACTATATAGTAGAAACCTAATAAAAGGCATAACTACATTGGCAGTGACTAGTAAAATACTTTGGACCGTTTATAGGCTGGGCTAAAGAAAACGTAGACATATCGACCGGAAAACCAGGAAACTTATGATAATGGTAAATACATTAGATTAGATTAAACCTAGAACCCCATCTTCCAACGTAGACCCCTACTACCAGCTCTCCTTCTCCAACATCAGGGGTGAACGTTCCAACCTTCCAGATGTTGAAACCCAATTACAGGAGACGAAACCGAACATATTATTTCTACGTGAAACTGGAAAAGGGCCGACCACTTCCCTAGATGAGTTCATAATTAACGGATACTCTAACTAAATCTGACCCCGAAGATCGCCATGGGCATGAAATATGTGCCTACATTAAGGATGGCTTCCCGTGTGGCAGGGATATCTCTAGAGAAGATCCTAATTTACCCTATATGTGTTTCAGGGTTGCACTAGCTAACACCACTGCATTTATATTTGCCCTCTATCGGCCCCACAACAGCGGAGTTACTATCTTTAAGAGCATATCTGAGAAAATAGACAACATACTGTCTGCGCATCCCTCGGCTAACATCCACATCTGTGGTGAATTCAACGCCCATAATGTGGAATGGCTGACCCATTCAAATAAGACAGACGATAAGGGGAGGTTTTGTCATGATTTTGCCATTGCTTATGACCTCACTCAGATTGTTCGCGAACCCACCCGTGTGCCCGATAAACCCGGTCAATATGCAAGCCTCCTAGACCTTTTTCTCTCAACTTCCTCTGAGCTATGTTCATGTTCCGTTCATTCTCCTCTAGGATCCTCCGACCACTCCGTCGTATCAGTTAAGAAAAAACGAAATGTAATAAGTCCCCAGACGTACCCCTCCACCGTACTGTATACCGATACTCTATGGGTGACTGGGATAGCTTCCGTACATTAATATCTGATTTACCGCTGCACTCCATGTTTAAAAAGGAAGTGTCCTCTATAGTATCAGATCTGACCGAATGGTTAATTGTAGGCTTAGACCAATTCATACAATCTAAGAAATTCCAACAAAAACCTAACAGCCAGCCATGGTTCTCCCCAGAATGTGCTGCTGCTATCGCGCACAGAAATCACTTTTTCCATAGCTACCAACGTAATAGATGTACTGAGACTAAAGCTGCTTTCAAGACTGCCAGCAACCACTGTAAAAGAGTAATAAAAAATGCAAGAGGGCTATATGCCCAGTCTGTTAAATCCAAGGTAGCTGATCAGCGGCTTAGTTCCTACCAGTTTTGGCAAATAACAAATAGGATCCTGAACAGAAGTGTGCGTTCTATCCCAACCATTATCAATGGACCCGAGGTCATCTCGTCAGCATCAGGCCGAACTATTTGCAAAGAACTTTGCAGCTAATTCTACCCTATCCGATGAAGGCTATCAACTCATATTTCCTCCTATAACACAGAACAAACTAGGTAACATACAAATATCCGTGCATGAGGTCGCCAAGATAATCAAGAACCTAGATTCCAGTAAAGCAACTGGCGCTGATGGCATCCCAATTATAGTGTTAAAAAAGCTTCAACCAGAACTTGCTCCCATATTTACGAAACTGTTTAAGCGCTACCTTAAGGAGAAGTGCTTTCCGACTCCCTGGAAGACCTCATCAGTTTGCCCTGTATTTAAGACTTCAGGTGATAAGTCATCTCCCTCTCAGTACAGACCAATAAGTCTCCTGTGTGTTATGAGTAAGTTGCTGGAATCCATATTAAATAGAGAAATAGTCAACCACCTCAGCAGGAACAACCTTCTTAGTGACACACAATATGGTTTCCGCTCTGCAAGATCTACCGCAGATGTGCTGACGGTTATATTTCACAGGATTAGTGAATCTCTTGACAAAGGATTCCTTTCTAGGGCAATTGCTCTTGACATATCAAAGGCCTTCGACAAGGTATGCCATAAGGGTCTACTTCACAAGATTTCCAGCAACGGTATAACTGGAAATGTTTTCTCAATCATTAAATCATTTCTCTCCGATAGGCTCATAAGAGTAGTGGAAGATGGACACAAATCGGAGGCCTGCAATATAAATGCTGGAGTCCCTCAGGGGTCAATCCTGGGTCCAATTCTCTTCCTGATCTACATCAATGACCTTCCTAAACACATACTTAAGTCATTCGTTGACATTTATGCTGATGACACGACCATCTACGGAAACACACCAAAGGCTGTAAATGATAAAGTTCTCTCTGATTCTCTCTCCTCTGATCTCGAGCGCGTGGTCCAGTGGGGGAAGATGTGGCTGGTTACCTTTAATGCATCCAAAACCAAACTACTATCCTTAAATCATCAACGCTCTGATCCCCATATGGCATAAATTGGGATGGATGTCTCTCGTCTGGGTGAGGCCCCGTGTTTTGACAAGCTTCTGGGTTTGACCTTTACTCCTGATCTGAAATGGAACACGTACATCAAGTCTGTTGCAAAGGTCGCTGCAAAGATGGTGGGATCCTTACACCGCTCCAGAAGATATCTCACTACTGATGTAATTCTCTATCTATATAAAAGCCAAGTACGTACAAGGATGGAATACTGTTGCCATATCTGGGCAGGAGCTGCTAAAAACAGCCTATCCTGCCTTGACAGAGTACAAAATAGACTTCGTGGCTTAGTGGGGAATGCCCTTTTCTCTACCCTGCAACCTCTCTCCCACAGAAGAGACGTTTCGAGCCTATCCTTGTTTTATCGTTATTTCCATGGCAGGTGCTTGTCTGAACTCTAATCTCTGATCCCCCCTAGCCAATCTTTCACGAAAAACACCCGTCTAGCTGAAAATTTCCCCCGACTCTTTATCTGTGCCTAAATGTAAACTTGGATTCCATGAACAAAGCTTCTTTCTTAGAACTGCACGCCTGTGGAACTCTGTTCCGTTAGCCTGCTTCCCACCGGACTACAACTTGGATGTCTTCAAGTCCAACGTTAATAAATTCCTAATGAACCGCCTCCTTAAGTAAACACTTCATCAAATCTCCACACTAACGTAATGTACTTGCAATAACCCTTATCCCTGAGTGGCTTCCGAGCCTTGATAAGTGGTGATTCACTGTGTAAAAAAAATACATTACACCGTAATGATTATGCTGACAGACTATGTGAAAAATAAAGACAGATGGAGAAAAGTTGTTTGTAGAAAATGACATGGAAAAAAATTGAATAATACATAATGCAGGACACTGAATAAATAATCACTACAGTAAAATACACTAAGAACAAAAACAAACAAAACAGAAAGAGAGATGCAAGGAGTAAGACGAGTAAAAATTCGAAGAGAAAGAGCTAGGCAGACGATTAATAAGGATGGAAAAAGATAAAGCTAACGAAAACCCTTGGGCAAAGACGAAATCTAAATAACAGACACTGCACTCTTATAAATAGCCGCACAATTTAACACATCAACCCCATAATTGAAAAATAAGATTAAACCAGTAAATGCAGACTCTGTGAACAAGGAGACGAAACAATCAACCACATAATAAATATACAGGAAAGTACCGAAAAAATATAAAAAATAAACACGATCAAGTCAGGCAGTACACTGGGAACTATGCAGACAACTAAATCTTATACATCGAGACAAACGGTGCAAGCACAAACCAGCAGCAGTTATTGAACACCAAAGTCACAAAATTCTATGAGACACGGAGATACGAACATATAAACCCATCCAAGCAAACAGATCAAATGTCATAATAGTTAATAATAAAAAAAATCCTACCAGATCATAAACTTTACCGTTTCTGCAGACCAGAGAGCGAAGATAATATAGACAGAGACACGGAGCAAATACAGGGAACTAGCCAGAGAACTCAAATAGATATGGAAAGTGAATAAAATGATGATAACACCACTAATATTAGTATCAGTTGGAACACTAACGATAACATTGGAAAAAGAATGGAAGACATTGGAATCAAAGGAATAGCTGAGAAGATACAACGGATAATCATAATGAAACTTCCCTTCATGAATAATTATAAACCTCTGAAAAAAATTAAATGGGAAATTAAAATCAAGGGTATGGCTAGAAAGATACAACGGATCGCAATAGTGAAATGACTGAAATATTAAAGAAAACCCTTGAATGGAAAGGCTGACATACTTGAGCGACGATCGTATGGAAACAAGAACGAAATTGAAACAGAAAGATGGAACCAAGAAAACTGAAACTGTATAATCGTAAAATATCACACTTACCTTAAAAAATGGCCAGAAACAATTGGCACGATGCTAAATAGTAGAAACGTGTCCATGGTTGTTGGATAGACCGAACAGACACAAACCAGATCTCCACTGAATTAGTTTGAAAAGGACAGGTATCTTAAGGAGGCTTATTGCCACTCAACCTCCAATGCTCACCAATAGTCATGGTCAGCAAGCAGTTGAGTGTTGCGATAATAGAAATTCATCTACATAGGTTATAGAAAAGGGCGGAGAGTACTGGAAATATGGGGTGATTTGTGTTACTCGAACTTTAGGGGACCCCATCGGTTGTTGTCATCGAATAGTCTATGATGATGAGTTGTTTGTAAGAACTACTAGTGAGATAATAATAATAATAATAATAATAATAATAATAATAATAATAATAATAATAATAATAATAATAATTGTACGAACTCTACGATAGGTTGTGAAAAAAATAAGAAAAACGAGAGCATTGACACAATACAACACACATTGCAAATGAAAAGAGTAGAAAAAATTGGAGAATTACTAAGTATCAAAGCTAAACCACATAAACAGTGAACAATGACAAACGACAGATGAGTTGAAAAATGAATAGAACAAAAATATAAAAGGATATGGCAAAAACATTAAAAAAAAACAATACAATCAAGACTCATCATTAAATATTGTGGCACACGCCTCGTCTGTCTCCACATAAAATGATCACGGAGCATCAATTTTGTTTCCTGGTACTTTTTGCGTTCTATTTCTGTTCAGTTTAAAAAGTGCACTGATTGTTAGCATGTTGTAACGATATATTGTTATAATATGCATTGGTAATCATTTCCACCTTTGAGTACAGCAATTAGTAAACCATGTCACATTTACATTATATATTTTCCGTAGCAAACTAATGATCAACAATATGTATTCATGTGATTTACAAATTATTTCCATATTGAATTCAATAAACTACGCAATTAAAATATATACCATGCATATAGATTTATTAAATTATAACTTACAAGTCTTAATTAATAATGAAATGTTCCCAAGTCTCGGCAGTAATCATAACATATACAACGTCTCATTAAAGTTGATATTACCAGTTTAAAAAGAAAACTTATCAAAACAAATGTGTGTGAGTATTTCCCACGCATCGCCTATTTCGTGCAATTACTCCACATCGTATACTCTATTTTCTTAGCCTAATCATATGATCTCACATTTTATCTCACATCATGAACTAAATTAATTAAAGAAAAGTGTGAACTAGCAGAAATTGAATGAAAACGAAAAGGAACCACAAAATGAGTTGATTTTAGTGCAAGACATAACTCCACAAAATTAGTTTGGCACGTAGACTTCTTCGATTTTGTAATAATAATAAGCATTCAATATTGGTACATTTATAAATAAAGTTATCCATTAACTTAATCACACGAAGTTATGTTTCTATTATACATTTGCCGTTCATGCCTGTGTTGTTTTCTTAAAGATTTGATAATAACATTGTTTCATTCACTGCTGAGAAATGTGTTTACACAGGCATCACCACTTATCAAGGCCCAGAGGCCACTCGAAGATAAAGGTTAAAGAGTGTACATTAGACAATTGGACAATATAGTAATTGTTAGTAATGGAAATTCGGTAAATTTGTTAACTTAAGTCGAACAGCTCATCAAGATCTTGTTTACATTGGACTTGAAGACAAGCATATTGTAGTCAACTGGAAAGTATGCAAACGGAAGACGGTTCCACAGGCGTGCAAACGAGATATATAAAAATCTGATAAATTGAAATTATTCGATATATATATATATATATATATATATATATATATATATATATATATATATAGAGAGAGAGAGAGAGAGAGAGAGAGAGAGAGAGAGCACTTAGACAGTAGTTTTCATTTTAAAATAAAACACATCGAGAATATCTGCTTAATTTTACTTTTAAATTTTTCGATTTTTCTAATTGCAATTTTTATGTTAAAACAAAATAAATCACAAATGTTTTCAATTCTTCGTCGATTCATCATCAGAGGAAAAGTAAATGAAACAAAATATCGGAGAAAAGAAGATAATTTCAAAAGGTAATTTTGAAATTCTCCAGCTTTTTTATTCACTTCGTCAGCGAAAAATCAAAAACTTCGTGATAGATATGAAATATAATTTACTAAAAGTGCTTTTAAAGCAAAAACAGGTGTGTGTTAATGGGGTGGATTCTGGAGCTTGCTAGATAAATCGGAACTTATTAGGTTCATCCTGTCTAAACCGCAGAGACTAGTAATTAGGGCACAAGTTCAAATGTGACAACAATACGTCATACAAGGTTAAATGGTTTATTCACAGAGATATCGCATACTGACATATATGACAAGCTTTCAGGAGCCTATTTTGCAACAGACTTCTCATTTTCTTTTCTGTACTTATTCAAATTGATGTTGCATGTGAATGTTAAGCAGAGTATATATACCGCAAGACTTTGATGAAAAATGAAATGAGCTATGATTATCTGTTTTGAAAAAAGGCTTCATACAATTGTATAAACAATAGCTTTGAAGGTGGCCATCTATTCTGGCTCATAATCTACTAGAAACTAAAATTTACTTTCTAAGTATTTTCTATTATTTTGGGTATACGTATATGTTCTATTTGCACACGTGTGCAGAATATAGTGTAATGTCATTAGCAAATAATGTTTAATAAGTTTAGAAAGATCAAGAATAACGGAAGTCTAAGTATTGACATCTTATGTGTTTGTTTGGAGTTAATTATCATCAAGAACAATATCGGTCTTTCTTTTAGCTTAGAAGAATCTGATTGCTATAAATATTTAATACCAGACAAGTAATATCGTACGAATTATTTTTTTCCGATAAGACTTTCATGTAATACCTTGCCCACCGCTAAACTGTTGCTTTACATAACTTATCCACGAGAAAATATGAGAGAATGTCTGCTGTCAAAAGAGATCATCGAAATCCATAAAGTTGGTCAGAAAAATGTTTAGCATATTCGGGATCGTGAACTATCGTTAATTCTTTGGTTTATTCATTCATTTCGTATGTGATAATTCTATTGTTGGTGTGTGTTTCCAAATACTTTTCACATTAGCATTCTTCATAGAAAGTCATCAGGTACTACAGGATGGGGACGTGAAGCTTGTCAACACCTCAAATTGAATACTTAGATAATTTGGCTATTCAAATACTTTAGCGGAGAACGGGGGGGGTGCTCATGGCGGATAATGCGTTAAGTAAGTTCTTTTAACAATTCTCCGGAGAACAAAATTCGTCGAGAATCTTACAGAAAATACAACGTTTGGCAAAACCTATGCAAGACTATGCAGGCTTTGGCGTAAGAAATGGGCGTCATAGTGATAGTATGAATAAAACGATGAATGACAAAAAACAAGAAACCCTTAAACAAAGTCGAAAACCCAGTTGAGAAAATAAGCCGTCAAAATCAGTTGCACAGAACGAAACATTTTAATAACAAAACAGTTCAACCAACAAGCATTTAACATGTTCGCGAAGAACCAGAAAGGAACACGTAATCTTTTCGTACGCACATATGCTCATGTGTTATCTTCAATGAGCTATAAAACAACACTTTAATTAATACATGTCTTTTTGCATACATATGTCTGATGTTCAGCTTTTGGTGGTCGCTTCTCCTTTGTATGTGGCCGTTGATTTGTATTGTTGGGTCGTCCGGTGGTTTTCATCTTCTGTTACTTAACACGAATAATGGAACACAAATACATAGAAACACAGCTGACTTAATTGACTTGCTATTTACTGTTGCCAAAAGTAAGGTAAATCGGTTTGTTGTGAGGAAACCATAGATATAGTATTAACGATTAACTTCGTGACACACTTCTAGAAAAATACAGATGTGTATTTGTTAGAACGTCACTAGTCAAAACATATTGTCCCTACTGGTTTGAATGCAACCCTAACAGTTATTATGTGGAAGACAGCCGATAATACAACAACCATATCACCTTCACCAGAAAAAAAAACAAGCAGATTACCAAAATGCAATATGCATGCATCTCTCGATTGACATCGTTAAAGCCTTATGCTCTATGTTCATGTCTAACTTTAGATACATTAGTTGATGTCAAGCGTTGCTTTTATATTCTAGATTTATTCGACAGCCTACCCTCTTACCTATGCATTTTGAACTTTTTGAATGCATTGACTATTGACTAAAATATGTGGTGCTTTATTATATTCCCAAAAAAATAACATACATCTTCTGGACATGTGCGTATGTAGAGGATAATCTCGATTTGTGGTAGCCAGTCTGTAAGAAAATGTATATTTTTATTTGATAAGGCAACTTTGTGATGACATCATCCTCTTACAGCACCTGCTAACCCACCTCGTACTAGCCAGGCTATACTTTGCTTAACATTGGTGATTAAACATGATTTAAACAATTTTCAGCGAGACTATTACTATAAGTGAAACCCCAACTCATTTTTACTTCGTTTAGCCTTTGAAAAATAATGTTCTTCTATAAATGTAAAATAAAATATTCCACAATTTACGGCAGACAATTCGGACGTAGTCTCATATTATTCTTCCTGTTTTCTTTGGTATAACGGCGAAATCAAATAGTTTAGTCATGCATTTTCTTGTTAAATAATGCATGTTACATTGCTTGCGGTATCGCTTATAAGATGTACTGGTAATTTTTGATTTGCATATAATATAGAGTAGAGCAATGCCTCTTTCCTTTCTTAATGTTATTGGCATAGTGAACGAAATAGAAGCTTAATTCATATCACGAATTGGCAAATACTATTTAATGGCCTTGTATTGCATACTAGCAGTTCAGTCCGGCTTTGCTCGGGTCCGATGTACTGTTCATAACTTTATGTGCATATGTATATATTAAAAAGTTTGAATATGTACGGTAATGCCTTTCTATATAATAGGCTTCCTAAGCTACCATAGAGAAAGTTGGTAGAGACTGCAGTGGTCTAATGGTTTAAAAACTTAACCCCAATTTGACCCCTTAACATTCATTGTTTTTGGCTCCAATTAAATTAAAATGTTTGACCCATGTTCAATTAACCTATATGTAAAATTTCAAGTGTTTGGATCCAAAATTGGCCAAGGAGTTTGGTAGAGTTTGCAAAGGTCAACTATGTTAACTTGACTCTTTGCCAGCCAAATTTTCGCACAAAAACTGATTAAACAGCGTGCTGCATGTCTGAATATTTTTTATGTAAAATTTCAAATGTTTAGACCCAAAATTTGCTGAATAGTTTGCTACAGACCACAGAGGCCAAATATTTTGAACTTTGACCAGTTGGAAGGCCAAATTTTCAGAAACAAAACGAGTATAATGCTTGCCCTTTGTCTGAATACACTTTATGCAAAATTTCAAATATTTAGACTAAACATTAGCTGAGTAGTTGGTAGAGACCGCAGAGGTACTTTTTTTTAAAAGTTGGACCCAAATCATGACTCCTTAACATTTATTATTTCCGGCTCAAATCAAATCATAAAGTTTGATCTATATCCAAGAAACCTATGTCTAAACTTTTCAAGTGTTTAGGCCCAAAATTGTGCGGAGGGGGTTGGTAAAGTTTCCAAAGGTCAAATCGTTGAACATTGACCCGTTAACAACCAAATTTCTGGCCGCAAACCGATCAAAAAGATTTTCCCAAACGTCAATACCCCTTATGTCAAATCTCGAGTCTGTAGACCGAAAATTGACAGAGTTGTTTGGTAGGGAAGTGTACACACACAGATAGACAGACACACACTCAGACATTTTCACTTTTTAGATATATAAATATGTTTAAAAGAATATGTAAGTGCAGGGAAATTTAATAAATAAGAAGTATGTAGTAATGTATGTTGCATACAACAATGTACTGACTATTTATAAAAGTAAAAATTGTCTTGTTTAACTGTACTCCAGCATTTTTTAAAAATGTTAATGTCTGTTCCAAATATGTCGTATTACGATTGATCATAAATATTTAATGGAATTAAAGTAGATATTTTTACTGTGGCCTCATTGAATTATGTTTACCAATATTAAAGGAATGTGGTCTTTTGTCAAAAAGTTATAAAATCTAATGAATATATAAAATTTAGAGCATGACTCTCTGCCTATCTGTCGGTATATCAGTACGTCGAACGTAGATATAAGGGAAGATATAATGACGTGATCAAGAGACTATTCAAATTATTTACCATCGCATGTTTTTAAGAATTATTATGTTTTCGTAAATCACTGAGCACATTTTAAATAATCGTTTTTATGCCTCTAATTTTAGTATCGACTAATTCTCTATTCTAAGTAAGTCGCACGCCTAATCATCTCACAGGCGGTAGATATCACATATATGAAGATTAAGTCCGGGGAGTCGGCTCGTAGATGTGATATCTACCGCTTGCATATCAGCAGTAACTATCTTAGTTGTATATGACGCGTTACTTTCACATAGTAGAATGTAGAACTAGAGAAAAATATAAAAATTAAAATCGAGGCATAGCCAATAGATTGCACCGTGGCCAATATGGTTAGGTCGTCAATATTGCACACTTACTGCGTGCGACGACCTGGGTTCGCGCCTATGTCGGAGCAGGTCACTGATGCGATGCAGTACATTGGACCCCACTTTTGGTCTGGCTTTGTCCGTCGTCGATGCAATTGCTCGATTCCATCTAATTCTGGGTTCCCTCTTTATCATGGAAAAGAGTATATGAATGGGTATATATATATATATATATATATATATATATATAATCCTCTTAATGTCTAATATATATATATATATATATATGATTGCAACGTCTTGTCAGACGAGTGCCACTCCCTCATACATCCATGAGCCCAAATGTCTGAGGGAGTATCTATACAAATATAATGTTACAGAGTCTTAGCTTTGTACGACAGCTAAGTCTCTCTCTCGGTTCAAAATGTTGAGATCCAGCAACAAGCAAGAGCAATATAGCCAGCAACAAATTAAACTGCAAACCAGCTTAATGCGGGTACTGGTCTTCCGCTTTATGGTTTTTTAAATCAGATATTTGCTTCTCCTAGAAAGGTTGCCTTCACCACGGCTTACGGGCGTCCTCTCTACCCCAATACACATACACACACACACACAGACACACAAATATACACGGTGCTATTTGGCCGTTGACCCAGAAAAAGAGTTCATTCGCCCTTTGGAAGGTCTTATTTTTAATCCTTCAGGGAGACTAGCCGCCCTCCTCACCAAACAAGTCTGGTGGGGGAACCAGTTTAGTCGCCGGTGAACGACCATGAGGCAGGTAGTACTGGGTTACATGGTACCAGTAGCATATGACATGACCTGACATAAATATGAAAATACTGATTATATATATATATATATATATATATATATATATATATATATATATATATATATATATATATATATATATATATGTATATAATCGCAGGTCATCGTTGGATTATGTGATTTAAGATAGAGAAGATATATCTTTTTTTTTTCTCTTTTTGGTTTAATTATCGCCGGGTGAGAGAACTCGCAGGGAAATGAGATTTTGAATCTGTAACGAGGTTAAGAGAGGTCTAAGGGAGAAAGAGAGAAGGATGAGAAAATCGAATAAAAAGCTCAACAGGTCTCAATACCCCTCCACTTCGTAAGAATGAGTTATCCATATGATAACTTCGCAGAATGGTGGCGCACTCCTCGATACTTTGGATTCCGGGAGTCTTCCGCTAAAAGTTGATGAAAAACAGAAAGGCAAGCAAAATCCGGATGAAAAAAGAGACAAGAAAAAAGGAAGAATGAAAGAAATTTTTACACACTTCTCGCCAAGCTGTCATGGCTATCCGACAATGTGACACTCTCTTCGGGTAGTGAATATGAATGAGGGTTCTAAGTGTTCGTGGGTATGCAGCACCCGTCGATGAAAAACTTAACTGAGCAAACTTGTTTACAATAAACAAAGAATATTAATGAAATAACCAAAACAAAACGCCACGTGCAAAACTGATGTCAACATTTGAATTGATCACAGTAAAGATCGTGTTGTTGGAAGGATTACTTGTATCAAAAGCCATTTTCCTGGTTAATTCGAAAAGCGAATCTTGCCAATGCGAGCTGGTGGTTGAGTGGAAGATCGCTTTTGCCTATGTGAGCCATTGTGGATGAGGCAGCAGCGGTGATGAAGATGACATTGCGCCCCAGATATGTGTGTTTTTGACCACGAGGAAACCAGACTAACCAATATGATAAGCGCGAAAAACTAAAATAACGAAATCTACCGAAGGCATCCCACACAAAAAGAACAAACTGTAAGTCCTCGCTCTCATTTTCTCCATCCCTCTCTTTCTATCTCTCTCTCACTCTCTTTCTCTCTCTCTCTCTCTCTCTCTCTCTCTCTCTCTCTCTCTCATACTCGCCCGGGTGATGAATTAATGATTCCTTTTGGTTTTACCTTTTTTATATTGATATATTTTCCGATCGCCATTTTTAGACATTATCATAAGTCCCCCCGCCTCCAACTTAATGATTTATCTTTTGGATATTCTCACCTTTTTTTTCTTTTTTCTCCTTTCTTCTATAGTCAATTTTTATAATAAAATTGATTTACACTTTAATATTCGTGTTTGCGTTCCATTGCATTCACTGGTCTGGTCATTCGTCTACATTTACGCGCTTGAAATAGCCTCCCCATTCTCTGTTGTTCGGCACAATATATTTAACCCAGAGAATCTTTTCCCGTTTTTCTTTAATTTGTTTATTTTGTTTCGTGAGCGACACTACGTAAACCCAACGCGAGGTGAGATCGTAACAATATATATATATATATATATACATACATATATATATATATATATATATATATATATATATATATACATACATATATATATATAATATATATATATATATGTGTGTGTGTGTTTTATACATATTAATAGCTATTTTTATACCTACACTCACAAGTATTTTATGCTTTCACAACAATATTTGTAGGAATTTGTAATCATGGCAGGTTAAGAGATCCAAATTCAATCGGCAACCTTTTACTCCCTTACCTAGGACGTTATCTCTGGTCCAGCAGCACTTAACACAAGAATTCAGAATTGTCATGATTAGGTTTGTTGGGGATGTTTTAACATAATATCATACGAGAATTCACCGAACATTTACCAGTAGATAGGTCCATTGAGCCACTTTATTGTGAAAACGGTGTTATAATATGAATTTAATAAAAAGCGTAAGATTCCTTGACTGATACTGGAAATGTGGATTGTTAGAACAGCGGGTGTGTAATAAGGTTCTGTGCTCATGCATTTTAACTTGTTTTTTTGGTTTATAACTGTCATGTTTTATGTCTGTTCTTACCTCTTAACAGTTTTAATGGTTATTTTTAGTCCGAAGCTATTTAAATGTGATGACATTTTTCCGCATAAATTATGCGATGAATAGGTATCACCGTAGCATAGCCTAATGACTTACTCTGAGAATTCATCTTTCAGTAAATCAATATATAGGTCAATCAGACGCAGATGTCAGCAAAATCATATGGTGCCACAGCTACGTCATCACTAAGTTCAGTTTTTCTAAGCTCACACACTGCATATATATGTGTGTGTGTGTGTGTGTGTGTGTGTGTGCGCGCGCGCGCACTGTAGGTTGTTTGTAAAAATAACAACCAATATCCAGCTATTTATATGAAATATTGTCGAGAATAAATTTGGTTTGTTAACTTTAGAAGTTCATTTTCTTCTCAGGCTAAGTACACTTAGGTATATGATTTTATATTAAAATTAAAAAAAAGATGTCCAAATATACAGTTAACACATGGCGTGATTTATCTGTGCGAATTTAACTCGTTCAATCGTAGTCTTACTGATTGATGCAACGAAGCAGCTAAAAGCTTACTTTATTTAGACACTGTCCGGAATTCCGTACCAGATGTATTGTTTCTCTGTGTGGAGCTTCTTATGTTTTTAGCGACCTAGAATAAATAGATGTTTGTTTAATAACAGTATTCACTATGCAAATGCAAATGTCAGCCAAACAAAAACGATATCTAAATAATATTGTTGGAAATAAATTCCACACACACAGAAACACATCATATAATTTTTAAAAACAGTACATATATATATATATATATCATTTTTAAAAACAGTACATATATATATATATATATATATATATATATATATATATATATATATATATATATATGTATATATGTGTGTGTGTGGAGGGGTTGTTGTTGTTATTGTTGTTGTTGTTGTTGTTGTTGTGTGTGTGTGTGTGTGTGTGTGTGTGTGTGTGTGTGTGTGTGTGTGTGTGTGTGTGTGTGTTATTTGCATAACCCAGTCAACGGTCGATTTCCTGTTGAAACGTCGTCCGTTGTATTATTTCTTTCCCTTTTCTTTTCCCGGACCTACCCGACAACAGAACTTTTTTTTTAACTTGATACCCCACCACACACACACAAATCGTTCTTCTTTTTTTCTCTGCTTTTCAAACATTTTTTTACTTTTTTCTTTTTTTCCTATTTATTTCATTATTTTTAATCCTTTTTTTTATTTTTTTCATTTCTCGGCATTTTTTTTCTTAGATTTTCCTGTTGTGCTACTAATGCTGTATATCGCATCCCACCTTTACCATTTACCCTGGAAAAAAACCCTTACGCGGTTCAGTAACACCTTTCTCTCCCCTCTGCGACCCTCGACCCCGTCTCTTTCAAATGACATCTGCGCATGTGTTGTTTAGTTAAGTGGGTCCTTCCAACTGCCCTTCTTTTTTTTCTTTCAATTTGACAGTCAAGCGTCTTTTTCATGTTTAATGCCTTTTTATTTCTTTTCATTTTTCTTCTTTTTTGAATATTTGGTTTCTTTTACTTTTCTTTTAGTCCTGGGGTTTCCAATCACCAAAAGATTATTTATTATACATAGTCGGGTATAAGTCGTATAAGTTTGAACGTAAACTATAGCTTCATGGGTTACCATAAATATGCACATTTTTTGTCCGTGAGCTCTTTAACCCGGCAGATGCCGCTTAGCGTATAACAGTACTTTTTATAACACAATTTGATTATATAGATTGCTGATAATGTATACATGTATTAAATTTACAATTTCTATTACTTTTATGATAACGTACGTAATTCCGTCTTGAAGTTTGAGTTTCGTATTTTGGCTTTAACACTCAAAGTGTAATGCTCTCTATGAATAAATAAATTTATTTTTCCGTAAAGGGAATTGAGTACTTACGAATACCAGTATCGTACAAATAAATATGAATAAATATATTAAATTATGTGTGATCTAATTTCTTCCAATAGTACTGCTAGTTTAGTTTAACTTATTCTATTTTGTAACGGAAGCTAGAAACTGGGGGCATAGTTTCAAATGTTGCTAGCACTAGCACACCGATTAGGTCAATCAATTTGAAAATTAAATCTGTGGGTAAACTTGTACACACACACAAACACACACACACACACGCATATATATATATATATATATATATATATATATATATGCCGCCAGAAATTATCACCTCCTATGCTGAAGATTGCGTGACACATGAATCACTAGTTTCTCTAGCCATAAATGAATAATAAGTGTTTAATTTAATAAGTGTTTATATCGATACCCTATGGCTGAGTGGGATAGCTTCCGTGCATTCATATCTGATCTACCTCTGCCACGTTTAAAAAGGATGTATCCTCTATAGTATCAGACCTGACCGAATGGTTAATTGTAGGCATAGACCGATTCATACCATAAAAAGAAAATCGAACAAAAACTTAACAGCCATCCATGGTTCTCCCCAGAATGTGCTGCTGCCATTACGCACAGAAATCACCTTTTCCATAGCTACCAACTTAATAGATGCACTGAGACTAAAGCTGCCTTCAGGACTGCCAGCAACCACTGTAAAAGAGTAATAAAAAATGCAAGAGAGCTATATGCTCAGTCCGTCAAATCCAAAGTAGCTGAGCAGCGGCTTGATTCCCACCAGTTTTGGCAAATAGTAAACTTGATTCTGAACAGATGCGTGTATTCTATCCCAACCATCATCAATGGATCTGAGGTCATCTCATCAGCATCAGACAAGGCCAAACTATTTGCCAAGAATTTGCAGCTAACTCTACCCTCTGTGACGAAGGTCATCAACTCCCCTATTTCCTCCTACAACAGACAACACACTATCCAGCATACGAATATCTGTCACGAGGTCGCCAAACTAATCAAGAACCTTGATTCCAGTAAAGCAACTGGCCCAGACGGCATTCCAATTATAGTGTTGAAAAGGCTTCCACCAGAACTTGCCCCCATACTTACAAAACTGTTTAAGCGTTTCTTTAAGGAGAAATGCTTTCCAACACCCTGGAAAACCTCGTCAGTATGCCCTGTATTTAAGAACTCAGGTAATAAGTCATCTCCCTCTCAGGACAGACCAATAAGCTTCTTGTGTGTCATGAATAAGTTACTGGAATCCATATTAAATAAAGAAGTAGTCAACCACCTCAGCAGAAATAACCTCCTTAGTGACATGCAATAGGATTTCCGTTCTGCTTGATCTACAGCTGATGTGCTAACAGTTATATCTCATAGAATTAGTGAATCTCTCGACAAAGGCTTCCTTTATAGGGCAATAGCTCTTGACATATCATAGGCCTTCGATAAGGGCCTACTTCACAAGATTTCCAGCTATGGTATGTTTTGTCAATTATTAAATCATTTCTCTCGTATAGGTTTATAAGAGTAGTGGTTGATGGGCAGGCCCACAGTATTAATGCTGGATTCCCCCAGGGGTTCATCCTGGATCCAACTCTCTTCCTTATATACATAAATGATCTCCCAAAACACACACTTAAATCATTCGTTGACATCTATGCTGATGACAGGACCATCTACGGCAACACATCAAAGGCTGTAAATGACAAAGCTCTCTCTGATTCCCTCTCCTCTGATCTTGAGCGCGTGGTTCAGTGGGGGGAAGAGATAGCTGGTTACTTTTAATGCATCTAAAACCAAGATCATAACTTTACATTATCAACGCTCTGTTCCTCATCTAGCATCAATTGAAATGGATGGCTCTCTTCTTTGGGAGGCTTCATGTTTTGACAAGCTCCTGGGGTTGACCTTTACTCCTGATCTGAAATGGAACCCGTATATCAAGTCTGTTGCCCGGGCAGCTGGGAAAATGGTAGGATCGTTTTACCGCATCAGAAGATATCTCACTACTGTTTCAATTCTCTATCTCTATAAAAGCCAAGTACGTACAAAGATGGAGTACTGCTGCCACATCTGGGTTGGAGCTTCAAAAAACATCCTATCCTGTCTTGATAAAATACAAAATAGACTTCGTGGCTTAGTGGGGGATGCTCTCTTCTCTTCCCTGCAACCTCCCTCACACAGAAGAGACGTTGCGAGCCTTTCTTTGCTTTATCGTTATTTCTATGGCAATTGCTCGCCCGTGCTTCACTCTCTGGTCCTCCCTCGCCAATCTTTCATGATAAACACCCGTCTGGCTAAAACCACTGTCCGTAATTTCCCCCACTCTCTATCTCTGCCTAAATCAAAACGTAGATTCCATGAACATAGCTTTTTTCTGAGAAGTGTACGCCTGTGAAATTCTCTTCCATTTGCCTGTTTCCCACCTGGCTACAACTTGGATGTCCTCAAGTCCAACTTAAACAAATTCCTGAGGAATCGCCCCCTCAAGTAAGACACTTTATCAAATCTCCAATACCAACTATTACTACGATATTATCCCATTGAGTATTGTACACAACGTAACCCTTATCCCCGAGTGGCTTCCAGGCCTTGATAAGTGGTGATCCCATGTAAAAAAAATATATTGAACAGGTCCCTTTAAGAATTTTAAAATTCAATTTTCACCCTAAACAAGGCACAACGCCACTTTGAAATAAAGAGCTACTATCAGGGACATAAGTGGGAGGGGGTTTATGAAGAGAGATGAGCAGGAAGATGTTTGTTCACATTACACTTGAACTTCGGCATGTCAGTACAGTTGGGAAAGCAGGATCTCGAAAGGGAGTTAAGAAATATAGCAGTTTTTGGGAGGAAACTATTGGAGCAGAATGTTTTCTTGCACCTAGGGATCGTTACTGTGTAGAGGTTGGATATAGTTGCTTGTCAAGTTGGTCAAGGATATTTACGTTGAAGTGGTAAAAGTGCTTGTAGTTCATCAGAACATTCGTCATTAAAAAGAACTTGTAGAACAGGCAGATGGATGCAACATTTCGTCGATGGGAGAGAGACTGAATCTTAGATGTCAAATCAGGACCTGTCAGCTTACGACTCTCTTTAGAACCCTGTCAAAAGGTGAGAGACTAGTAGCAGATGCAGCATCCTAAATGTGACAGCAGTACTCCATACATAGACGGATGGTGGCTTTGTAGAGGTACAGGATACTTTCAGGCGTAAGTAGCTTTCTAACACGGTAGAGAGAGAGAGAGAGAGAGAGAGAAAGAGAAAGAGAGAGACGACCTTCTTCACAGCAGCCTTGGGAATGCTCTCAATGTATCTGTTCCAACTTATGTTCCCCATGAACGTATGGCCGAGGAGTTTTAAAGTCTAAAGAATACTTTAGGATTGGCATTGTCTGAGAAACATAATCTATAAGGCAGGTATTAGAGTTTATACAACGATCACAATGCTCTCTCGTTCGAACACTCTGGAGTATATATATTATTGGACATAATGATCATACGATGAAAAATACATAAGTGCAATGGCAAGGATAAGAACCCTGCAAGATGGCTAATTCATGAATCATTAATTTATTATCTCTCGGAAAAGTACAGCTTCGCACAACTTAATAATTATTGTTATTAAATAATTCTTTTTTATATATGTAGACAATATATGACTCGCGTTTTAATTTGGTGCTCATCATTATAGGTTTATGTAACATATCGCCTGTTGGACAAAGCGAATGCTGAATATAAATTGTTTTTAATCCTCGTTCGTAAAAATCAGGCTCAGCAACAATCACGCCTTTAAGAAGAAAACATATACCCGATATCCTTTCACTATACTAGACAATGCTATGATTTTAAAGAGAGTTTCGATTTTCTAATAAAGTGAACCTTGTAACGTAGCTAATATATTTATTATCTCTTGCAAACGCTTAACTTTAGAGGAAATTTATAATATTTTAAGTCACCGTGTAATTTCTATATGTTCTCTTTAGTATGTACCACTTAGTTTAGTTGTATTAGTTAGCATATAAACTCTGATTTATTTCATGAGGAAATAGAATACGTGTAGGTGTGTTATCGTAAAGGTACACTTATACCTATTAAAAAATATATTACTACAGAGAGAGAACTGTTTCTTTAAAATACTATTGGTTTCAATCGTAAATTGCGGAAAGCACTCTAGATGAGCCCCGGGCAACGAGCCCCCCTGCACCTTATCATTAAACAACCCTGACGTTTTCCTTACGGATCATTGAACCGAATTGCTAAGATTTTTATCTTCGTCTTAAAATGAGTCTCTCCAATCCTTTGCCCCGGCGATTAAAAACTAATGTTTCGTGCGACAAGCGGAAACCATGAGTGGACTTTTAATTTTTCAAAGAAACTTTTGATTAGCTAATTGCCCATCTATCTTGGTTTTTCTAGTACAAAGACCCCAGGTTGTCTCTGCGGAGATCTATCACTCTTTGATACACAAGTGTTCTTACTTATAGCAAAATTCATTTAAAAATAATAAACAGAATTTAGCATTTGAAGATAAATCTTTTAAAAAAGAGAGGAAGAAGAAATCATAATTGCACTCAGGGGGAGACTTGTTTCACCATGGTAGTAAAATAATCTTATTTAAATAGCTGGCTAATAAGTCAACTTAAAAACTATTTGCTATTATTCTCTTGGGAATTTCACACTTAAAGATCGTAGCAATTTCTCGCTGACAAAAAGCAAATGGCCTTCTCGGTAATCTGAGCAACATAATTCTCCCTAGATTTTCAATATATCTTAATATACTCTAGTATTATAACACACTTTGCTTTCCAGTGAAAGGTGTAACTGGTGAATCCTTTTTATTCCAGGATCATTGCGAGGGATGCTGGCTCATGTATGGAGTATTGTTGCCACATTTGGGTTGATGCACATCCTACTTGTCTCTCTCTCCCGGACAGGGTTTAAAAGAGAGTTGCCAACCTGATGTCTTGACCTGTCATCCAAGTTCAACCACTGTTCCATCGATGAAATGTTGCATCCCTTTAATTGTTTTACAAATATTTTAATGGCGGGTGGTCTGACGAACTACAGGCATTTGTACCCCTTCAACGTAAATACTGTCGACCAACTTGACAAGCGGCCAAGTCCCATTCCTACACAGTAGAGATCCATGAATGTAAGAACGCCTTCTGATCTAATTGTTTCTTCCTCAGCACTGCTATACTCTGGACTCCCTTCAGGTTTTCCCAACTGTACTGGCACGCAGAAGTTCAAGTGTAACGTGAATAGACATTTTGCTTTTCTTTTTCTTACATTGTATCCATGCAACTACTGCCCCCGATAGTAGCCCCTACATCAAACTGGTACTATCCCTTGTTTGGGATGAAAATTGAATAATAAAAAAAGGATCACTTCAGTATCATGTCTGACTTTAAATCTCATCCGTATACATATATACTATAACAATAAACAAGCTCATAAAGCAATTGGATAACTTTCTATAAAGTGGACGACATTGAATATATTGCATCCATATAAATTATTAACAAAATGTGTGCGTACAAAATAATTTATTTGCATGCAAAACAAACAAGCTCTGTCGACATAAAAAGACAAATGGTTGACATGCGATTTTACCCATAATTAACGATATGACGAAACAAGTGTCCATACATAATATATATTAAGGTATTAAACTATCTACATATGACAATCAGACTACACCGACGCGTTCTTCGTTTATTTCCTGAAGGGAATCGTCAGACGTGGTGCTTAACCTAATTATTGTTGACAAACTGACGATTCTTCACAGGAATAAAACGCAGACGCTTCTATCTCGCTTAATTGTCATGACATATCTTTTAATAGTTTACTACCTTGCTCAGTTAATGAGCATCACTGGAGTTGATACTGAATTTTCTTATATAGAAATCGTCTCAAAAAAGCCATGGAGCCGCGTTATGTAAGGTGTTAATACTGCTTGAACTAAAAAAAACAAAAAAACTTGCTAGCGGTATGTGATAGGAGAATAATTCTTCCCTATTTTTCAGAATTGTGTGAACGCGTCTATCAAAGTAGAATCGTCTATCAAAGTGCAGGATTTTTGTAATATACTGTGTTTATATCTTAGTAGTGTTTAGTGTAAAATACTAACCAAATTAGATCCGTTATTATTTCCTGTGCACAAGTTAATGCTATCATTAGGAAATAGTTGAGTTTCTCACGAAGACTTGGTCGGAATTTGCTATCTCTTCGTGTGGCTATGGCACATCAGTTTTGAACATATTATAAATAAGTAGATTACCTTATTTTAAAACACGCGTTACTGAAATGATTTATTTTCTAATTTTTTGTTATTCGGTAGAACGTTAGGTGTTGATTTAGTTTAGTTTTTATATGTATCCTGTGTTTTGTATTTGTTATGCATTTAATTATCATGGAATAAACTTAATTCTATGTGTACAACTGATTGCTATTAGTCTTTTAGAATTAAGAAGGTGTTGGGTCTTTAAAAAGTCAAACGTCAAGCTTTTCATTAAAACTACATGTACTGGTCCATCGTAATATTTTCAGACGATTACTGATGAGCGTACATTTTCTGTTAGATCTATATAGTTATCATTGAATCGCTTTTTTATTTTTAAGCTTTTCTATGCCTGGTTTAAAAGCACAGGCGTTTTACCTACGTAGTATTTCTTGTTATGCTGTATCATGCTAAATATTGCAGATTGGTAAAAGAATTAAGTAGTTGACGAAATGCAGGAGTTCGACAGTAAAAATGTTTCCCTGTAGTATTTTATTTTGATAATTGCTATTAGTTTTTGCTTTATTATGATTATTAGTTGTTATATCATTGTTTTTAGTGTTACAACTATTGCGATACTTAAACAAAATCACGATGTTTTCTATATTTAGTTAACCGGTTTAGTATGGGTTTTAATCATCGCATCAGCTGTAAAATTGTCTTATATTATTATATTTAATATCTCATTCTGATAATCCATTATGAGTCATTTTTTCCATGAGACCTAGGAGTTTTTTACAAATAAATATTGAATGTTATACAATGATGACCCTTCTTTATTAAAATTCATGGTGTTTTATATATTATGTTTTTAAAATGGACAGAAAAAATCGGCTCTAAATAAAGTTTATCTGAAAATATATTACATAATAGCATATTTTCACAACTTCCTATGTTGCTCTACCAATGTACAGAATACAGTTTAAGTAAATACTTTAAATTCATACCTAAATCATTATATCTTCTTAGAAAATGTTATGTGATTAAATGAAATCATAATAATGAATATATGTATGTATGTATGTATATATATATGTATATATATATGATTATATATATATATATGATTATATATATATATATATGATTATATATATATATATATATATATATATATATATCTTTGAGGATGAACGCATGTTTTTTCTTCAGGCGCGAAAACTACATTATATGATTTGACCTACCTTCGAACAAATCAAGCTGCCTACATTCGAAGGGCAACTTCAGGCTACCTAGAAATATTTTGTACTTGGAATTTCATAAATATATGGAAACAAACAAATATTAAAAAATTTAAAATATATATATATATATATATTTATATATATATATACTTAAAAAAGTCGCAGCGAAAGACAGAAAAGTTAAGATTTAAAGTTTTTTTTTAAATATACGAATCGTGAAGGAATGCTGAGTGCGGTTGTGAGTCTCAGAGGAAATCAAGTTTGTTTTTAATTATATCTTTTTTGTTTGTAATTTTTTATATTTCGGTGAAAAGAATTTTCGAAGAGTCGTCGAAAATGAAATTAACCTTTTACCGATTTAAAATTATTGACTTTCACGAATAGATAGCACATACTGCCAAGCATATGAAGACATACTTACGTACATGCATAAATGCATACGTAAATACATACATACACTTATGCGTGCATATATGTGCACACATATCTATATATCCATATATACATATATGTACACAGATACATATACCTTCATTTATAGTCTTACAAGTATTTCAGCCCGGCGTTGCCCGGGTATTTGGAGGTGTATGTTGAGCAAAAAAAAAAGCGATACATTTTTTAAACGTTGACTCCTATTATGCCCCCTTAAAATTTATTGTTTTGGGCTCAAATAAAGTTTATAAGTTGGATCTATGTCCAAGGAACCTATATCTTAAATTTCAAGTGTTTCGACTAATAATTGTTGGGGGAGTTTGGTAGAGTTCTCAAAAGTCAAATCGTATAACGCTTTCCCCTTAATCGCCAAATTTTTGGTCGAAATCCAGTCACATCGATTTTCCTAAATCTCAGTACGCTGTATATGAAATTTCGAGTCTGTAGACTAAAAATTGGCAGAGTTATTGTGTATGGAAATGTACAGAGACACACAGACAGAGAGACACTTTCACTTTTATAGATATATAGATTAAAGCATATGTGTATACATAGTATTTCACATGCATGTCACAATAACCTGGCGTTACACTAAATAAAAGAGGAGGGTCAAAGACCCAGGAGTAAAACCATCAGCCAAACCTCCGCTGGATGAGTGCATGAAAGAACTGGGATCTTGTGGAGCCTTATTACCACTCAAATCCCAGTAAAGAACCAATGGTTGCTGGCAACGAGAAATCAATAGTAAGCGGATGTTCCAATATTCAATGTTTCAAATTCATTTGCCAACGTTATGGAAGGATGTCGGTTGTACTGGAAATTTATAGTCACTCTCACTTCAGATAACACCACAAGTTGTTCCCAAAGAGAAATCGTTGATGATGGCCTGTGTGACTACTCCTAGTGAATAATAATAATAATAATAATAATAATAATAATAATAATAATAATAATTCTGATTTCGTTTATCAACATCTCTCTGGAAAGGGATGGGATTCATTTCTAGACGATTTACCTTAATCCCGGCTTCAAACCAAGACCTTCAAAGATTAAGGGTTTTCCTAAGGCCGTTGGTGGTGCCTACAATTGCAAAGGTATTAATGCGGCCTAAAATATCAGGGATTAGTAGTTTTTCAATAGTCCTTCGAGGCGGCTTGATACTACTCCTAGTGTACCAATTACGACCGGGATTATTTGTGTTTTAACTCCGTGTATACGCCTTCTCTCCAAGGCGAATGGAGCAAAATTGCTTCACTTCTCATTCTCCTTCTCTCTCACATTCCTGTCCCAGGGTACTGCAAAGTCTACAATCTGCAGTTTTTTTAGACCTTGTCAATGACGACCAAATCCGGACGATTATGTTCCAACTGCTTTGTCGTTATGACGTTTTTATCCTACCATACCTCTACCTTGCAATCGTCACTTGTTCTCACTTCATCAGGCACCTCCTAAAACTTTTTTCCAGCACACTTCACGCCAACCCTCTTACACACTTCCCACTATATCCGGAGTCCCATGCGATTGTGTCTTTTGCGGTACTCTCTCTCTGGGCCAATCCACTACACCCTGCTGCAAGGTGCGCAATTGACTCTGAGGTCTTACCACTAATCAAGCATTCTGCAGCAACTTCCTCTTCTAGAACCACTTTTTTGAACAATCGTGTTCCTAATGCCTGCTCTTGTGCTGCACAAACAAAAGCTTCAGTACTCTTAGTCAGATACCCAGCTCTAACTCATTGCCATGACCTTTCATCAGCCACTTCTACTATATCCTGGAAGAACCTTCCATGCATTTTTTTCCTAGCCAGTTCCTCTGCCCTTTTTCTATCTATTAGTTTCACATAATCAGCCTTGGTCTCACATACCTCCACTTCATTGGCCACTATCTTAAGCATCCACTCCTCACTTCTAACCACATGCTCCTAATAATAATAATAATAATAATAATAATAATAATAATAATAATAATAATAATAATAAAAGAAAAATTGTACCATTCTTCCAAGAAAAGTTTATTTTTTGTTAATAAGCTGATAGATTTTCTACTAAGGATGAAGTTGCCTAGACATTTTTGTAGGCTACAATTTACTTATTATAACGAGTGGTCACAACTACACTTGCCTTTGTGTCTTATATGGATTCTTTTATTTACTGTTCTCATCACAATATTTTAAAACGATTCGGGAGAGGTAACCTCCAATTCTTATTAACAGTATTTTGTTGAACTCAAAAATCTACACAAAATCTTGAACGCAACCCTTTATTTAATCAACAGATGGAATGCTCTTTTTCTATTAACCATTGCTTAGTAGCAGTGTTAAATAAGTCATAATTATTTTCTTATTATCGTTCGCATTCAGAATTGAATGTTCGACTTCTAGAACAACAGAAGTTTTGCACGACGTTTTTTTTAATTTTTTTTTTATTACATTTTCACCCCAAACAAGGCAAATTGCCACTTTGGTGTAGGGGGCTACTATCAGGGCAACAACTACTGGGGTACTATGTAGGGATTTGGGCAGCAAGGTGTCGGTTCACGTTACACTTGAACTTCTGCACGTCAGTACTGTTGGGGAAGCAGGGACCTGGAATGGAATTCCAGAGTCTTGCGGTTCTGGGGAAGAAACTATTGGAGTAAAAAGATCTTTTACATCTAGGGATCTCTACAGTGTGGGGGTGGGATCTAGTAGCCTGTCGGGTTTGTCGAGGGTGCTCGCGTCGTGGGGGCACAAGTGATTGCAGTTCGTCAGAGCATTCACCACTAAAATACTTGTAGAAAAGGCAGAGGGATGGAACATTTCGTCGATGGTACAGAGGCTGAAGCTTAGATGCCAGTTCAGGGCCTATCAGGTTTGCGACTCTCTTTTGAACCTTGTCAAGGAGCGAGAGACTAGTAGCAGATGCACCAGCCCAGATGTGGCAGCAATACTCCATACATGGGCGAATGGTGGCCTTATAGAGGTACAGGATACTTTCGGGTGTTAGTAGTTTTCTAGCACGGTAGAGAGAGCCTACCTTTCTTGCAGCGGCCCTGGCAATGCCTTCAATGTAATTGTTCCAACTCATGTTTCCTGTGAACGTTAGGCCAAGGAGTTTGAAAGATGGACTCTCAGATAAAGAGTCGTTGGCCATTGCTATGGGTGGTAGAGAGGGTTTCTTGTAATTATTGAATGAAACTAGTTTAGTCTTGGCAGCATTGAACGCGACCAACCACTTTTGTCCCCATTCCACTACAGATTGGAGGTCTTCCTCTAGTGTTTCTGCCATTTCTTTAGAAATGTGTTCATTCGTCTTCCTGTCGTGTCTACTTCAGAAAAGATCAAAATTAAGATAGTGAAATAGATCTTATGTGTATTTTGATCAAAATTCACATGATTTTAATTGTAGAAAATGGCAACAATTTGATGTTCTACTTTCAGGATTTCTTACGAAAAAATTAACATTTAGGTAATCGGGCCTAATGAGTATAAATCAAATTAAATGCAAATTAAATTTATTCGAAATTTCAAAGGCGTGTTTGGTTAAATTATATTTCCTGAATACCCATTAAACTCCACCAACCAAACTGACACAAATAATGTAGGATGAAAAATAGTTCTTATACCAAGTTAAAAACACTCTCACTTAAACTAATGTTCACATGCGAAGACTCGGAGCACTTACTTTTTCCAGAAAGGCGAAACTGTAATTAAGCGTTAATCAGTGTCAGACATTTAGTATTATCTAAAACCTATTATGTTTTAGTTATGCATAGAAATCTAGTATATATCGATGTCTTTCTCTCTCTCTCTTATTCTCTCTATCTCTCTCTCTCTCTCTCTCTCTATATATATATATATATATATATATATATATACCACAATTCTCGGGTTTTAATGAAGTAGAGACTTGCTGCTATGGTTTCACATGATCTAAAATAAAAGCGACGTAAGACTTGATTCTAAATATTTCCCATATGTTATGTGTCCCCTCTTTTGGAAACAAGGTACGATTATGAATATTTCCAGTATAAAATAATCATTTCACACTTTGAAATTTATTTTATGTATGAAAACCAAAGATGTAACGTGAGATAAATATTTGGGATCAAGGCTCCCCTTGCTGTTATTTCAGATCATTTGACACTATAGCAGCGAGTTTTTGTCTCCTCTCTATCAGAGCTAGAGTGTGTTTGTGGAAATATAAGATAATTTTTATTCATATGCAAAACTAAATAAACACATGAATATGATTGAAGTATTGATAAATGTACAGTATCTTTTCACTCACGAAAAATCATTATAGGTTTTCGAGAGTGCTGAAAAGGAGCAAAATCCAAGGAAAAGAACAGTTTCCAAGATATGAAGAAATTATAAAGTGGGATATCACTTTTCTATATTAATTTAACGTAAAATGAACATCGACTTTATAGTAAATATGTACTTAATGGGATGGTCATTTATGCCAAACTAACATAGCAAAGTGATACCTCACTTCTTCACACAGTAATGTGTGACTTTAAGGGAAAATGTCACACCGCCCATTACACAATTCAGGTCATTAGGTTTCCAACGAACCATCAATTATTAAATTTTGTTCAATAGATGCCGAGATTTCAGACTTATAAATTGCCCCCAAAGGCTTTTGAAAGATTATAATAATATTCTGTGCTTAAAATGTTTATGACAATTAGTTTAGTATCCTATATTTTCAAACACATAAGATATGCCCAAATTTGCATATATATATATATATATATATATATATATATATATATATATATATATTGCCATAGTAAACTAGCCTTAGCTTTGCTGCTTTGGGATGAATTTTGTGTCGAGTGTACTTGTGCGTTAGTATCGAGGGAGATTACTGTATCTATACTGTCAGAAACTTTGTTAATTATTGTACAGTCCTGAGTCGAGAGAGAGAGAGCGGGAGAGAAAGTATAAGTAGCTAATGTTATGTTGCCATGTTAAGTCTAAAGCACATAAAGGACTGGTCGTCTGATTCTAGTTTTGTTTCTCTGGTCAAAGGGAGGGTGTTTCGAATATAGATTCTAAGTCCGTGTATTGTCTGTCTGAGTCATTAGTGCAAAGTGAGAGATAACCAGACATGTAAAGTCGTTAAAGGGGATGTCGGATGTAGGTTAGTTTCACTTGTTGCTAAGATCTCCGAGTTGTTTGCTAGGTGAAATGATTCAACATCATCTAAATTAGTTCTAAGCCCGCGGATATTCGTAAATGCAAGCCTCACATGTATAAAATTCTATAAAGTGTTCAGAACATTTGAATAAACATATATACAGTAGATATCGAATATATGACATCATTTTTGCAATAAACCAAATAAAGAAAGACTTTCTTTGAAATAACTCTGGTCTACAAAAGATTTATCTTATATTGCCTGCTATACGTTAAATAAACACGTATATACTTTGATAATTCTAACGGATAATTTAAGGGAGAAGAATTTTGCAGAACCCTTGCATGCGTTGATGTGCATTAAGCATCAGATATAGGAAGGAGTAAAGTTATGCACCATTTCTTATCCTCGACTGCATCTTTCTATTCCTATATCCCTTTTAAAGTGCGGCATTTTTAACTTAATCACCAAAATCCAGAGTGCGCTGTTTGCAAAATGCAGAGTGCGCCGTTTGCAAAATCTGAATTTTGCTGTCCTTCTAAACCAACCTTCTGTATTCTCTCATTTTTCCAGGAATGTTAGTAATTAGGTCAACTTATTACTTAACATCGATTTCAAGTATTTGTAGTAAAGCCTCATTGTATATGATAAAATGTGGTTTTGCAAAATATGGGTGGGAATTCGGGTTCATACCATCTCAAATTCTAATTCAATTATCTGATTTGATTTCAATGAAAAATAACCGATTTTAGAGTCGGTAACTTTATCTATTAGGCTGTTTTACCCCTCATTGTAATACAGCTTCTTATTCCAGTAGATTATTTGAAAGTATAACAAGTTTGAGGAACTCTCTTCCTGCTCATTGTTTTTAAGCCTATGGTCAATAGGCATCCGCTGTATTTGAGATAATCATCTTTCGTTCTTCTTAACTCTTTACATACAGCTGCGTCGCGGCTTGTCTCGAGCGATTTATATGAAAATAACTTGTAGGAAAATGAATGTTTCTTAAATATTAAAAATACTTTGATCTACTGCCTAAAATTTAATCTAAAGCAAAAACAGCTAAAACTGTGGTAGCATTTAAAGAATGTAGGTGAATACAGAGAAGGAAACCACACAAAAAAAGGTGACAACAAAATACAAGAAGATCAAGATTGTCATTTACGAGGGTTATTGCCAAGCCACCGAGATATAGAAGACCTGTTAACTGAAAAATAATTGCAGTTAATGTAGGTAAGATTTGCCCAACTGCTACTGTCGATTCTATATGACATCATTTTTAAAACGAGCAGAAAACATGTTAAACAATAAAACGAAATGAACCCAATTCGATTAATAATGAAACTGAACTTTATTCAATCTAAAATATAAATATTATCTATGTAAAATTACAATCTAATACTTGTAAAACTGAATTATGAATTTAGGGAACAAACAATTAAAGAAACATAAAACACAAACAATTTTTGGCCTTCGTTACAGAGTAGTAGTATTTTTCTTATGGTACAATTTACATTTTCTGTCGTCGGCCGGTGGAGGAGAAATCTTCTATGACTAGAACAATTTTTATTTTTGTTCCTATCCAGAGTGCCTCTTATTGGGGAGCTGGTTTCCCCCACAAGTTTATATGTTGAAATATTTAAACAACTTTTAATACAGAAATTGCATTTAAATTTTGGTTTTCTGTTCTATGTTCATTTTTCCCATGTTTTTCATCAACATGTGTAGCGTATTTCCATCATTTACATCGTTAGAAATCCTATACTCCGCTACAATCTTGATTTCCATATCATTGCAGACTACATGAAAATGGAAATGAAGTTCACATAACTACTAAAAGACAATCCTACCATAATGTGAGCATTGGTTAAAAATGAAGAAAATATAGTAAACATTTTATTAGTTCACGATCGTTGTGAATTTGGGAAGGGAGATTATTATTATTATTATTATTATTATGATTATTATTATTATTATTATTATTATTTCACTCACTAGGAGTTGTCTCACACATCATCATCATCAGTGATCGCTCACTGGAAGTAACCTGTGATATTCGCTGGAGACCGAGTGACAAGTTTCCCCAGATTTCCAATGCTCTCCACCTATTGACCACTCGTACAGATGATTGTACGCAACAGCCGTTTGACATTTATTTCTCGTTGGCATCGGCCATTAGCGTTTCCTGCGGTTTGGGTGACTAAATGCCTCCTCAAGGTACCTGATTTGAACTGCACACTTCCAGTGGGAGCCTCGTTAATACTCTCTTACCTCGGACTTTCCATCCTCCCTGATCCCTCACAACTAGATGGTATGGCGCCAGTCAATGTCATTTACAATTTTTATTTGGCACTTCACGTATAATTACTGCGTAAACGGGGTTAAATTTAATAGTTGCTCTCCGAGGTTTTCTTTCACTTTCTTCGCACGAATAAAGTAAATAACAAAAACAAACTGTCGTGAAAAAATGCTTCTAACTGTAAAATATTTGGAAATACTCAATGAAAATTTATATTTATTATTAAAAGAATGGACTGGAAAATATTCTCGCATAAAAATTGTTTGTTTTTCAGTTCAACTTCCTTCAATAGAAACAAATGTTCGAAAACTAGTTCACTTATCGTTATATTTTGTTAGATTAAAATTATCCCAATGCGCAATTATGATAATTGTAATAATAATCTCAATGGAGAATTGTTTTTTCTATTTAGGAGAATAATAAACATATAAGTAAAACCGCCACAATATAAGGCACCAAAAAATATTTTGTATGAAAACTTGGTTGAACATCAGGAACTTTAGGCACCTTCGTTCTTTACCTACATGTTGATCTGGTAATGACGCCACGTTGTCATTTTCACTGGCTTACTCTCTCGATAGCCGCTAATTGTTAGCGAGGCACAAAATTCAGTAACACTTGGCTGTGAACTATACTTCAGTTACTAAGTAAATTGATTATAGATCAAATCTACTCAATCGAAACACACTAAATTCCAATCATTTGTGAACGAAACTCTGCTATAAACCAAATCTCTAACCCACTTTACTAGATCATCAAAGCGAACATTTACAAACTTGACCTCTCTTTCTATCATCGTCGACAGCAGGTGTGATGGACGGGATATACATTGTCTCGTCGTTTCAAATCAGACGATCTGTTTCAACGGATTAGCCCTTTACTGCCCTTCAATTGTCGTTCATTCTTCCCTAGAAGACAACAGTCACTTATCCAGAACATTCGTTGACCTACCTTTCAAAACCATCTGCACGATAAAGAGAGGATTATGGCGGACGTATTTATATTTTTATATTTCCATTTTACATTACAAGTAAATTAGCCTTTTTTAAAAAAATACTATATATATATGCGTGCGTTTTTTTTAATTATCTTTTTAAAATAGCTTTATATATATATATATATATATATATATATATATATATATATATATATATATATATATATATATATGTCCGTATGTGTGTGTGTGTGATTTGGTGGAATGTGAGCAGGGAGAAATCATTATTTTTAGAAGTGGAATAAGGAAATGTGTTATGTGTATTAGTACATTAGCCAGATAATTAGAGTGCAAGCCCATATCTGTCAAAATACAGAATATATCCTGGTGTTTATGGGGAGCGGTAAGACTATTTTTTTAGAGGGGAAAATAGCAACTACTTCCACTAGAGAGAGTTGCGAATGTGATGATGGTTCAGAGGGGAATTTCTGCAATCAAATTAATATATATATGGAGATATAAAAAAATAAATGAAGATGTTTTTTTTTTAAATTAAGATCGAAATTCATTACATTAAAAACATTGTTTATTTACCAAACAATAGAGTTAAGTTCAAAAATAAACTCTTAAACCGTCTTTTTACTTTAAAGCTCTACTTTTTAAAATATAAACAGACAAAAACAATCATAAGAATGCCGAATTAAAAACGGCGTTTAGTAAGTCGTTATTCGAATTTTGACGAAATATTTTATCGTGGTTTATTTTTAGTTTTCTCCATTTCATTTAAGTTAATATGGAAATGGGTAATAAACTTTAAAATATCAATTATTGAATTCCTTTTCTTCAAAGACTCAGTTTTATTTTTATGGTTACATATGATGAGTTATATCGCAACTTATTGTCACTTTAAATTCGATTGCTAAAAAAATGCAAAGGTCTAGAAACAAATATTTTGAATGGTAATTTTAATGTTATTTTGCATCTTACTTCGAATTATTTTTCCCGTAGTATCGCAGCTTATCTGTGCAGCTAAACTGGCAACTACAATCATCTAGTTGATGGTCGGTAGTTCTAATATCCGGTCTAGGAGTTGGGTGTTCGTACACGACCTTTTCAATGTCCATTTATATAGATACTTGCACACCGTTTTTACAGTACTATTTTCTTTTATTTACAAACAGAGCTTTGCATTAAAACAAATTAGGCAGCGATTGAAACCATTTTTCGACACTGGTTTACTCAGGAGAAGGAAGCTTAAAATATAGTCAAACACATACAGTACTGTTTCGCTGTATCAAAGCATACCAATGCAGCTAGACTAGCACGCATGGATTGAACCTACACTGATCTAGTTGGTAGTCACCAGTTCTCACATACGATCCATGGGATCGGTGCTCGTATATATATATATATATATATATATATATATATATATATATATATATATATATATATATATGTGTGTGTGTGTGTGTGTGTGTGTGTGTGTGTGTGTGTGTGTGTGTGTGTGTGTGTGTGTGTGTTTGTTCTGTGTCACTTAGACGCCAGAATCAAATGATCGGTTATTATGTTTTTTAAAACAAGATACTTCTAATGAACGTGAGTAATGTTGGCTGTATATAATTTAATCGAATTTCATCTAAAGCTAACAAGTTAGAAACGATGTAAGAGCAAAGAGCATGAGGTTACATCGCGCAAAACATCGGAAAAATCACAACAAAAATGAGAATAATAGTCAAAATAATTTAGATAAAAAACGATTGTATTTCTAAGAATTAATCAAAATACCATGTGTATTTTATACCATGTGTATTTTATACCATGTGTATTTTATACTATGTGTATTTTATACATTTTTTGATAATTCAAAGTACTGCATAATTGATGTAATTCCATTGAAAAGTTTGCCGATATAAAAAGAGTCATTTTTAATTTTGTTTATCACAATTCATCTCTTACGAAGTTACTCTACAAAGTAGAAAACAAATCTACATACCTGACGTAGATGTGTATTCCTGCTGATTTCACATAATTACCCATTAAAAGTTTCCAAATTAAATTTTAGAAAATTTACATTCACTAAAAAATGAAACAAAAATTACGATTAAAAATAACTTTTATTCGTATTAAAAATAGCTAATATTTAAATGAGGGGGCATATGGGAAGGTTGGTACTGTTGAACAATGGTTGACAAGAAATTAGCGTGTATAGGAGGGAGACCACTCGCACCATATGCCGATAGCACACGGGCCTTGAACATTGGAAAAAAATGGGGCCAAAGGAGAAGGCTTAACCCTTCAATTTCACATTAGTTCAAATAATTCATAGTCACCTCCTTTTCTTTCCTGGCTATGGTAGGGGGTTCAAAGATTCTGTAAGCATCCCCATCAGTTTTTACCCAGGGCCTTTTACAACACGTTTTTCTCCCTTTCCTTAGTATTGCCTTTTGATGCATTCCTTTTTGGTCTTTTTTTAGAGTTTGCCCCCTCCTTTATTTTATTTCACAGCTTTTCCAAACCTTTTGATATTTCACGCTCTACTTTTTTTTATTCGAATTATATTCGGTTAAATTTTTTCATTCAATTATGGTTGCTATACATCTTTTGGTATTGCTGTTGTTGCTTTTTCTTTTATCTTTTCATTTTTTAAAAGAGCCTTGAGCGAGAAGAGAGAGAGAGAGAAAGAACAAGAAGAAATAAAGAGAGAGGGGGTACAACATGCGGAGAATAAAAAATGGGAGGGGAGAACAATGAGAAAGAGGTTTTATATTTTACTAATAACATACAGTCTTTTCCTCCTGTAAAGTTCCGATAACGAAACTGAACTGTTTCGGATACCCTTGAGCAATGTGTTTTCTTCTACCCCACCCCTTTACAACAAGGGTATCCATCTTTTCGTTTCTATATTTTCTCCTGCTTGTCCTGTTTTCGAATGCTATTAACTTCTAAAATCTGCTTTTACTCCACCCCTTTATTGGTATGAAATAAAACTGCATCCGATAGCGAGTGCTTGCTTTTTTTTCTTTTAGGTTAGGGAGTGTGGGGACTCCAACACCGCTTTCTGCTACGGAATAATCTACCTAATACATTCCCATCTGCATTCCATACTGTGCATACAATTCATTTATAAGTTACAAGCTGAACGTCCGGTATTGCCTGATCGTACAATACGCTTAAATATGATATTTTAATTTATGCAGGCTGCTTGTGCATTATTATAGAATCAATTCTCTATTGAATATTACATATTATAAGGAATAATTTGCCCGGTGGACTAATTCGTAAACAATAATAATGATAGTGTCGTTCACCAATTCCGTCTGTGTTTGTCTGTGTTATCACGTCGGCTAATATTTGTACTTGATGATGAATGCCCTGGAAAATGAACTCTGAGTGACAAGTTTCGCCAGATTTCCAGGACTTACCACTTCTTTCAATAATATTTGCAAATTAGTTTGCATTATCTCAATAGCCGTTTACCATCGATTTCTCGTAAGTAGTAACCTTCACTGGAATTCAAGTGGCAATAAGCATCTCCAAGGTTCCAGTTCTCTGCCTCACGGCGAATACTGTCGCATCTTAACCGTTAATAGGTATAGTACGTCAATATTAAATATTCCCAAAATGTAATATGACGTCAGACAAACGCATACAACTGAACGGTTTCATAATTGGACCGAAAATAAGATAACGTACTCATTTTAATATAAGGAATACATTAAGTACAATTATGATGAGAAAATTAGTCACGTAGTTTGAGACTTTAGGAGCATTATGGGATTGACCATAAAATGATCATTAAAATAGTCTACCTATATCGTAACCAATTGAAGTTTTGAAGCAAAAATAATGTTGGTGATACGTTCGTGTTCGCTCATCTTTGACCAATTCAGCCTAAAACCTGCAAAATATATTTGCAGCTGATTGAAAAGTCTGTTTTTAATATAAACTCATCGCATCCATTTTTAGAATAATAAGGCGATCTTACTAGGGAATGGTCATAGATTTGTTCTTGGTTATTTTTTGCCTTCATTCTCGGGATAGTTTGTTTTTTTCCACCTTCCTACTTCGCACAATATGGTTCCTGGAAACACAGTTATCAATATATGAAATGCGCCGAGAACTAAACATAGAAATCCCGAAAACAGTAAGAGAAGTTTCTCAAAATAAGATTCCATCTTGCATATTTAACTGTGTAAGTGATTAGACATTATTACAAAATATTATCAACTCAAAACGGATCATTTTGTTTGATTAAAAATATTTTTGGCGATCATTACTAGCAAGTGGGCAATACTGTTGCTTTATGAATTGAGTAAATACTATCTAGAATTAACAAATTGACGATTTGGAATTCAATTCCATGCTGAATGGCATGTTCAAACGAACACAAATATATTAGTAACTGCACGAAATTCACTTACATAATGACGTCATAGCAATATTATTTATAATGATATGACTTTTTCGCCATTAAATAACCATAAATTGTTTTGCTATGTCTTAAAACAGTTATACCAAAACCGAAACTTTCGCTTTCGAAGAAAGACACACACATTTGTGTTGAAACAAGCGAATTGTCTAACCTAAAAGAAGCCTGCATACATTTCCTTTGAAATATTAATTTTAGGTAAGGCACGAAAGGTGCACACAAGGGGGGGATTATTAGAAGGGCACCCACCATTTGCACAAACACACACACACACGCGTGCGCGCGCAAGAACGTGCACGGACATGTTGGAAACATACGAAAACAGTACAGAAATTCTCACATCAGAAATGATCTAAGCTTTACAAATCATTACTAATTTAATTAGATAAAATCACTCACTTTGTCGTTTGTATCACTCACTTTGTCAGTATGTTTAGGCATGCGTGTACATGATAATATATATATATATATATATATATATATATATATATATATATATATATATAGAGAGAGAGAGAGAGAGAGAGAGAGACACACACAGAGAAAGATGAGAGAGAGGCATAACTAGTGTCTGTCTCAGAGTGTGCGTGTGTTTCGGTGTGTTTGTATGTGCGGACTTGCATGCTTTCATGTATCTGTACAATATGTTTCTGTCAGTTGTTGGGATTGTGTTTATCTTGTAGAAAATGTGACAGTCAGCAACTACAACCTTGGAGAGACATGCGCACTTATTTGTTGAAGAATTTTTTTACCATCAATCAAAAAGTCCTTGTTTAAACCTTGTCACCTAATTGAATACGTTCTTTTGGCTTGTTTTGCAATTTGGGAATTTATCGTCTAATATTAAGGGAAGGTAAGAAATAAAAGCAAGTTGATCTTTTGGGGAGAAAAATTATCGGAAAGTTTTTTTTTAAATTTAAAATAGTGGGAGGAATAGGGGCGAACCGTATCTTCTACATTTTTACACTTTTCTTTTTATTTCTGTTTTTCGTCTTACTCTATTTGTCTTCCTCCGATTTCTCTATATCGTTTAAAACTGCGAAAGGGACTGATCCAAAGAATACATGATTATAATATTTTTTATTAAATCCTTAATAAACATATTATATTCTGACATTTTATGCAACGTATCAATACTCATACAACGGACTATTGTTTTCATTACGTAATACTATGAAACGTACTTTGAAAGTCACTTTCGGTAGAAATATAACTTAACATAAATAATAAAAGGAAAAGTTTACATTTATTTTGAAATTCCTTCAATCGTTTCTCGAAAACAATTATGTAAATTATAGAGCGAAAAAATTGTATTTATATTAACACACCACAATATCTCCGCTCTCTGCACAGTTTTGTTTATGAATAACAACTCTTATGAAAACATTGGTTTAGCAGTACTGATTAACACTACTCGAATACGTCCTTTATACATGTAGAAATAAAGTATTCAATAAAATCGATCATTATATTGAGCTACAGTAGTAAATACATATAATCATTCGTAGCATTTAACAGCATTTATTAAAAATTTCAATAAGAATGATAAAAAGAAAACTAATAATTCTCATCACTTACATTTTTTAAAACATCATCACAGATCTCGATTGGTACAATTCAAAAAATGCCTATATAAGGTCAACGAGGATGAAACGTTTTCGAAAAAAAACTGGAAGGTTGCTAAGATTATTAGAATATTTGGGGTTTTATTTCCAGACGAATTCAAGAGAAATTCAACAATTTAATATATCAATATATCAATGATAAATTATCAGCAATCGGCAATTATTTACCTTTGTTTTTGTTAATCGTATGCTATATTTTTAAAACTGGTTCACTATCTTTTCATACTCCTTCAAAAAAGCTTTGGTTGTATTATATGATCATTGATTCAAAATCACTAATGAAACCATACATTTTAGAAAATATCTGGTTCATCTCCTCGGTTATATCTTTTAAAATTGTTATTGTTTGTCGAGTATCTGAATTATCTTCATCAGTAGTGGATGAAACATCATTAAACGTTAGAATAAATCCTTATAAAAACAATTATTGGTGATCCTATGAACATTTTGTCCCTTCCGTGACAGAAAAGTGAAACATGCATCCGCATCGATTATTTTGAAATAATTAACTTTTTCACGAATAATCTGTAAAAAGAAACTTATATGTATTTTGTGTCCATCACTAAAACCTCACAAAATCTATGATTAATAGTTCTCTAAGTTGTTTAAGTAATAATAATCGCAGGGGTAGACAATTCATACTTGTATGTTTGTTCTTGTTTCATTTTCACGATGTCTTAACCTCGGTGGACGAAATTTTAAAATAAAGTATGATCAGTAGTTAAAGCGCCTTATTGGGCGAGTAACTTTAGCAATAGCATTGAAGAGTGAAAATTAGTGTCGAAAATCATGCTGACAGCAGCGCACCTGCATACTCTCTCAAGCACGCACACAAAACACAAATCGAAAGAGAGTAACGCACGCATACATATAGCAAGACACAGATCCACACAACCGCTAATTGTAAAATGGCCGCAGATGTGCTGGTCCACTCAAGTTGTCGTCTGAAGACAAACGTGCCCCTTGCATTCACTATTTTAATTCGACCAATTAATCAAACTGTATGAACTAAACACGATAGAGCGTGGCACAACCAACGTGCGCTTGCCTCAATTCACTGTGTTTTCTCTTTTTTCTCCCAAGGACACTGGGGTATTCCATCCATCTTTTCGGTTAAAAATCACCCAGTCGCTACCCCTGCCAGGAATTGAATCCCTTCACCTTTCCAATAATTCATCCAGACGTTTTGTTCGCTTTCCTTTCCTCTCTGCCTCTTTTTGCATTATATTTTTTTCGTTCATTATTTAAAATGTAATTATTGTGGCATATTTCTATTCGAAGTCATTTGCATGTAGATGTGACATTGGCGTTCGTAGGTCAACGAGTCAAAAATTACACAATGCGTCTTAATTTAAGAGCGGACATCATTTGACAAATAAATTTTAGTTTTAATAATATTTCTCAGATGTGAATCCAAAATATATTTGACTTTCGTGTAATTTATCTATTTATGTTTATTTCTTTTTCATAATTTATACGAGAGAACTACGAATTCAATAAGAATTATGATTTTAAACCTTTGCAACTATTACATGGAAAACAGCTGATCTCTTTTTTGTTGTTATTATTTTAGGATAAAGTCTCGTGCTTACGTATCATGACTTATATAGATGGATCGCCATTATTTTTGTGAATATTCTAACGGCAATAGATGTAAGCATTTCACTAACATATATTAGTGTTTTCAGAATGTCATTGTCACTGAGGATATGAAAAATAAAAATCTTTTTGTATTGTTAGCAGTAGCATCTATTATTGTTGGTCTTATTTATTGTAGAAAGCCTATAGATTTTAAGGGAATGTACTCTATTTAGTATTAATTCAACACACACATATGTATATGCGTATATACATATATCTATGTATTTATACACACGCACACACACGCACACACATACACACACGCACACACACACACATATATATATATATATACTCGGGTTTTTTATATTCAAATGTAATGGACTAATGAATTCAACGAGGTTGTTAGATAGTGCTCAATAAAAAGAGCTGATAATACTCGTTTATTGTTATATAAACATGCTCACATCCCGCTGCTACAAATAGCCACTAAGGTTATTCATTGAACTTTTGAATAGTCAAGTCGCTGCCTGATGATATCTGTTGTTTGATTGAAACAAGTGGCTATTTGTAGCAGCGGGATGTGAGCATGTTTATATAACAATAAGCAAGTATATATATACATATATATATATATATATATATATATATATATATATATATATATATATATATAACTCATGTCTACGCATAAGAAGTCATATCACCACTTGGAGTTAAGGGTCCACTATTTGGACTCATGCCTAGGAAAAATTAACAAGATGTTGGTTTACCTTGCATTTCTGCAAATCAGTACACTCAAGGAAGCTGGTAACAGGAAGGGCATTCAAAAGTCAAGTTGTTAGAGGGAAAAAGTATTAGAAAAGAAATTTTCTGGCATTTGGGGACCTCAACAGTGAAGAGGTCTGAATTAGTTGCTGAGCGAGTTTGTTGAGGATATGAACGTCGAGGGGGATCAAGTGCAATGAGTTCATCAGAGCAAATTCCACTAAAATCTGTGTAAAATAGGACCAGATGCAACACTACTGCGATGGAACAGGGGTTAGAGCTTAGTTGACAAAAGTGGACCTTTTAGTTTGAAAACACTTTTTTTAAACCTACCCAAGAAGGAGAAACTAGTGGCCGATGCACCAACCCAGGCAACAATACTCCATGCATGGGTGACTGGTGGCGTTTTAGAGTACAGGATTCTCTCAGATGCGAATAGTCTTCTAGATCGATAGAGGGGCCCCGTTTTCTTTGCAGCGGCCTTCGCAATGTCTTAATTGTGTTTGTTCCGTTTTATATTGCCCGTGACTATAAGGGCAAGGTGTTTGAAGGTGAAATTCTTAGGCAGCGTGTTATTTGTCATGAATATCAAGGGTTGGAGAGGGGTCTTGTAAATTGTTAAAGGAGAGAAGCTTAGTTATACTACCATTGTCTTAGATTTGTGTATATTCGTTCTTTCCCCGCGCATGTTATAGAGCGGTGTATCATCATCAAATGTACCCATCTCGAACAATATTATCAGGGAGGTCGTTTATGCGTCTCAGTAATAATAGGGTTCTAAGGATCGACCCCTGAGGCACTCCCGCAATGATGTAATGCTGTTTGGATGTACGTCGATCAGTGAACACCTGGATTGTGTTATTGTTTAGTAATGACCTAATTATATTTTATGTACGCCATGTTATAGCTTACGATTTAATTTTCATTAGCAGCCCTCTATGCCAGACTTTGTAAAAATCTTGTATATATCAAGGGATACATCCTTGGCTTCGTCCATCTTATCTAATGCATGGCATGTGCGTTCAAAGATGACTGTAAAAATATCTGCAGTAGACTTGCCTGGATTCATACTGTTTGTCAGAGAGAAGGTTAGCTTTTGCTAGGAGGTGGACTAGTGATTGATTTATTCAGGGCTCAATGATTTTAGCGAAGTTATAGAGCAAACTGATATGGCGATAATTGAAAGCGTCATTCCTTTCACCAATTTTCTTGTACACTAATACAACAGAAGCCATCTTCCAGCAATTAGGAAAGAAAAATTCAGCAAGGCATTTATTGTAGAGTTTGGAAAGTAAGATGGCTAGCTCAGCTAAGCGTTTCTTGATTACTAAAACAGAGATGATATATATATATGTGTGTGTGTGTGTGTGTGTGTGTGTGTATGTATATATAATTATGAGATTCAAATGACATTGTAACGGGTGTTGTAAACCAACATCTAGTTTACGACTTCTGGTTGCGCATGCGTACATAAACAAATAATACACGCGACAATAAAACGTACCGTTTTACTTTGGACATTTTCAGCGTCCCAATCGTTTTATTTTTTCGCGTTTAAATTATCCAAATAAACAATTGTTAAAACTGTCTGCATTTTTTTTTTACATCGGTCATTTTAATATAACGTTTAAGTTATTTTAACGCAATTGTGTTACAAACAAATTTACTTTAACCCGTTGACAACCATAAGAGCATTTTACCACGGCGATTTACCCACAGCCATCATTTTTTTTAATTTATTCTCCATTTTTAATACACCTTTCTTAAAAAAACATTCATACATTTTCTTTTACATTACCAACATAAAAAATAGCCCATAAAATATGTTTTTATTTGCGTTACAAATAAATAATCAACGCGATAATAAAACTTATTTTTTTACTGTGTACGTTTTCAGAATCCCAATTGTTCTTTTTTCGCGTTTACATTAAAATATTATCAAAATTTCAATTCAACTAAGTATTATGGCATACGTTCAGTGCACACATTTATCTATAAGTATGGCTAACAACTTAGAATTCAATGGCTGTAGTTTTTTTTCAAAAATAAACAATTAAAACAGAACGACCCCTAGAAATCTATCTATATTCTTTTGTCATTTTAATATACTTTCATAGAAATGTTTCTGTTATGTCACAAAAACTATTTTCTTTACGTCACACGTGTCACGCTCATACAATAATTCCATAGCTAATATTACATACTGACCCAACGCGTCACGGGTAGTCTAGTATATATATATATATATATATATATATATATATATATATATATATATATGTATATATATATTTATATATATACTTATATATATAAATATATATATATATTTATATATAAATGCACATATACAATCCATTTTGTAAACACGTGACAATTAAGCTATACAGAATTGTCCAGTCTTCACCCCTGTGAAGTTTTATTAGATCGCTTATTATAACAGACACGGGGGAAAACGAATGAACACATACCTAAGGAAATGGATGAAACTTAGAGAAAGATTTCTAGTCTGTATGAGAATAAGCACATAAATGCATAGTAACATTCAAAGTTGCAAAGACTACGCGACTTTTCTTTAATGGTTACAAGAAATTTTCTCAATCACTGATAGACAATGCTAATGATGCACTACTGGAAAGTTCTAGGTTCGACGTTTATAGGGAATAAGAATTCGAAAAATATACATATAAGGCATTGCTAAGACTGTTACGAAGGATGTGGTCTCTAATTATTGTGCTAAAATGTTACTTACGTCTGAAAGTACACTAGACCTCTACCCATTTGGACTGGTACATCTGTTACTAGTTTCTCACTCACAGACAATGTTAAAAAAGTCCCCAAACTTATATATTCTGCACTGTTTACCAAATTTAACCTCTGACCTTTCGACAAAATGTTGCATCCTTTAGCATTTTTACAAGTATTAAATCGAAGGTTCTCCAACTAACTCCAAGTGCTTGTACTCCCTCAACATAAGTACTCCTGACTAATCCAACAAGCAGCAACATCCAACCATTATATTGTAGAGATGCCTGGATGTCAGAAATTCTTCCACTCAAATAGTTTCTTCACACGAACTGCTAAATTTTGGAATTCCCTTCCGGTCCATGATTTCCTCATTTTACAAATGCTATAGTTCAAGTATAGTCTCAGTAGACACCTTGCTGCGATACTCCCTGCGTAGCAATCCTACAAATTTTGCCCCAAATAATAGGCTCTTACATCAAAGAATATGCATTGGACATTGTTTGGGGTTAATAAGCGGTAAACAGATTCAAAATGTGTGTGTTTCCCGCATATACGTGATTTTCAATCGAAAATAAAAGTTTTACTTTAAATTATCATTTACATAATGAAGTAATTTATTTTTTCGTGAACAGCTTAAATATATATGTAATCAATAACACTTTATCTTGAAATAACATACAGATCAACGGAATATATATGTATACACACACGCACACACGCATATATATATATATATATATATATATATATATATATATATATATAGTATATATAAGGGGGATTAAATTATACACATTAATAATTATACAGCTTATTGTCCAAAACAAGAAATACAGGATAAAATAAATAGCTTCCTTCACCCATGAAATTAAAAAAAAATATGATATGCTATTTTCTTCAGATAAAAATTGATAGCAGCAAAAAATTGTCTTGCAATTACGTTGCTGGTTAGTGTAATATATTGAAATATGTAAAGTTTGAGAGAACGTAATGTTAGAAAAAAGCATAAAAATGCCAAACAAACGATACTGAAAGAGATATCAATGCATAAAGATGCATCTAAATAATAACAAGATCAAACCAACAAACTTCGTTTAAAATTATTAAAAATCTGTCAATGAATATTGCTCATAATGATACCTCCGCAACATTTGTGTAAGATTAATCGGATCTGGTAGAATAAGATGTTAAACATTTGATTAAATCAGAAAATAAAGAATGTCGAAGAAAAACGATCATAATAAGTGAAAATTAATTAGTTGTAAAAAAGAAATATAAAAATAAAAAACACAAATAATAAAATAACTAAAAAGGGGAAAAATGAAAAATAAGAGAATAAGGAGAAATAGAAACAAAGGAAGGGCGATGGGGGGGGGAAATTCAAGTTTCTCAACGGGCTATTCCATAGATTAACACAAACTCTCAACTAAAATTAAAAGAAAAAACTCTAGAGTTTAGAAACTGAAAGTGTTATACTATATGGTGAAATGAGTGTAAACATATATATGGCCATAAAGACTTAATTATCTTCTAATAAGGTGCATTTAAAAAATAACATTCACACGCCCTTCCTCTCACTGCGACTTCTTTGACTGACTTCCATTTCTATTTCCTTCCCCCAAATCAGAGATTCTAACGATAAGTTGATCATCTAAATCCAGCTACAAACCTGGGTAATTTATCTCGTTTGATGGATACCACACTTGATTGAAATAAATCTATAATCCATAGAGTATTCTCTCTATTATTATTATTATTATTATTATTATTATTATTATTATTATTATTATTATTATTATTATTATTATTATTATTATTATTATTATTATTATTATCATCATCATCATCATCATCATCATAATTATAATAATAATAATAATAATAATAATAATGATAATAATAATAATAAGACGAAGAAGAAGAATAAGGAGAATAAGAATAGGAACACAGAGAACCACCCCCAGAAACCATAGGCCTATCAGGTGCTTACCCACTATGTGAAAAATACTAACATCAAAGCTGAGGGAACAAATCTACCACTCCCTGAATTATCGTGGACTTCTCCCCGAGGAAATTCAATGAGAGCGTGGAGGCTGGAACTGACAGCTGATGGACGACACATAAAAGAAATGAGCATACAAAGAGGCATCTTCCAAGGAGGTTTACTTTCACTATTATTGTTTCTGATAGCTATGCTACCCCTGTACAATATATTGAGAAAGTGCCAAGCTGGATACAAGTTCTCTAATATAGAGGAAACAAATGAACCATTTAATGTATATGAACGACCTGAAACTTTTTGCAAGGATCGAAAAGACACTAGAGACTACCAGGATCTTGGAAGTGTGACGACCGAAATTCTGTAACGAATTTGATTCTTCAAAATTCGTCTCAAGGATTTTTCTGTCTCGAGGGAACTGCGTCGAATTGCTTTTGTAAAAGAGAGTTATAGAGCGGATTAGGGTGTGTGGGGGCATACTTAGTGACGATAATTTCAATGATCAACAAGGAAAACTCATTCAGATTAAAGGAATTCACGGGGAAATTATTTCCACAAAGATGATGTTGCTGAAAAAAAATCAACTTTTATTTTGTTCTTGTTATTTAATCGCATCCGTCAATTGTAACAGCCTGGCCTTGGCTTCTCAGAAGCATGAACACTTCGATAATATGAACCATTCTTTAGTTTTGTTTATTAAACGACTTTTATCTCATTCCAGTGAAAATATCAAAACATATTGGAAATGTATGTAACTGTATACTCTCAGAATTTGACCTTGCAAAATACTGCCATTTCTACAGATATTCAAAAAAGGCAAATTATGTATTTTGCATGTAAATATAATGGAGAGTTGGTGTATGTCTGTAACTGAATATACGTTACAAACGTTATACTTTATAGATTTTCTTTATATATTTGAAAAATCGACTTATGACCATATTCATATTTATATTAAGGATTAAATATGGATAAAATATGTTAATCTCTTATATAGTAATTTGACTGCAGAGATCCCCCTTGTGCCAAAAATATCCTAGGTGTGCAACACCAGATTCCGCATACAAATTTAATACATCTATCATATTAGGCAATATTATATGTAGCTTTCAACCACAAATACAGACACAGTCAACCGTGATATTCAAATGCTGCATTCTATCCACTGAGCATCACCACCACAATCGCAACATCTTAAGAGAAAGGAACCTCTACATTTCTCTCTAGATATTTAGTTCTACCACTACTGCCAGTTGTTACCGGGTCCTATTCTACATGTTCAACTATAGTGTGATTGCACCCTCCGTAACTGGCTAAGGCAAACGTAGGAATAAAATATTCTTTCCGATTTCAGTATACTAAATAAAAACGACTCTCTAGAAATATTCCGCCTATTTTAATTGGCTGAGATTGTACATTCTCATATTACAGAATGAAACAAACGAACACTTCTAAAAGTTTACAAAAACGGTGTCGCTCTCCACATAAGGCACTAACGCTTAAAAATAAAAAAAAATATTGACTTTTTTAATTATTATTAAATAGACACTTATATACTGATAACCTTAATTACTGGAACTAACGTGCACAGCTAAAAAACTTTCCATATTTAACGTCTGTCCCACTTTCGCTTGAACGTTCGGAAGACCCAGAAAATGTGAACATAGCAATGGTTTTGGAAAGTAAACATGTATAATGTACCGACCCCCCCCAAGAAAATTAAAACCTGCCCTGAATAAATAAACTATCTTTACCGGGTTTTATTGAACAGGTACGATTAAAAATTATGCAAGATTAATGTACAACAAATTGCCGCCGCTGATGATTAAAGCAAATTCGACTCAGGCGATCGATTGTGTCCGACAGCATAAATGTTCTTAAAACAAAACAATAGAAAGAAATATCTTGGGTCCAACAGACAAAATGCGTACATATCTTATTATTATATTTTACTAAATATAATAAAACCGTGTGCGCACACACACACGCATGTGTATATATATATATATATATATATATATATATATATATATATATATATATATTGCGTGTTAAATTATTAACGAGGTAACATTTTTTTACCAGTTTCAGAAACTTACCGGTGATATCGTATCAAAAGTTTCGGAAACGTTGACAATGCTGAGCTGCGCATACTGTGAATTTTCGTACTGTTCTGCGCAGTGTAAACAACTTGCCATCGAAATTGCTGAAGCCACGGTATTTGTAGTGTGTCTAATTATTAACAAGGCAGTTTGTTTCGTCAATAAAATGGGTCGTAAAGGTGGTTTGAGTAGTTCGTAAAACAATATTATTACAGAGTAGCTAGAAAAAGGTAAAACTACCCTCGAAATATCGAAAATGATAGGAGAGTATTATCAAACTGTGAAGAAAATTTTCAAGGCTCATATAGATTTATATAAGAGAGTTGATAAAGGTAAATCTAGAGTTTCTTCAGGCCGTTTTCTACTACAAATTAAACGTGAAATTGTTAAGAACCCTGGGCAGACAAGTCAAGGGGTCTTTGACTAAGCCGGATTGAAGAATGCCTCAAAACGTACTCGATGTCGCCTTCTGAAAAAGTGATAAAGTCTGTTAAGCCTGTGACAAAATTCCCATTTAAGTAATATCACATAAAAACCGATTAAAATGTGTAGAGGACTACAGGAAAACGGATTTTTCAAAAGTTTTGTTCACGGATGAAATGCGTGTCACTCTTGATGCCCAGGTTGCTGGAGCAAGGGATGGGTCTTAGATGGACGACATCGTCATCAGGGTTTAAGGCTCTAACAAGGTGGTGGTAGGATAATAATTTATGTTGGGATTATCAGAGGTACTTTAGTTGGCCCGTGAGGAGTCCCAGATAGCGTACAAATGACGTCAAATGCTTACATAGCTTTTCTGAAGGAGCACTTCGAACCATGACTGAAGAAGCAAAGATTGATGTTCAGAAGAATCATTATTTTTATGCAGGGTAACGCTCCCTCGCATGCAGCAAACAAAAGCAAAGAGTATTGGCAACAACTAAGGTTCTCCGGATACGGAAGATAGAATGGTCTGCGAATTCACCAGATTTGAACCCAATTGAGAACCTTTGGAATATCATGAAGCAATGCCTCTATGCAAGTGGACGCCAATTTAAGAGCAAAGATGAATTGTGGGATGCTTTCCAATAGGTATCGTGAGGAATAACTGTTGGCTGGATCATAAATTTGACTAATTCTGTGGACCAACGTCTTTTACAAGTCACTCATAAAAAAGGATCGCACATCCCCTACTAATTATGTCAACACAGAAATTGCTATGAAGTTATTGTATTCTAAGCAGTTTTCCTAGTTCATTTAATGTTTAAAAATTATTTCAATAAACAAGTTATGGGTATAGTGTGTTTTTTTCTCAACCTCGTTAATAACTTGACACACAGGAATCAACAGATATTACTATCCTCTTGCCATAGTTTCGCTAATACTGGTTTAAATACTTCTATTTTCTAACTGAAGTAAGTGACTAGTATTGTAAGCACTATTACAAAGTTTCATGTATTTTTATTCACTCGTTCCTTAAATATTAATAAAAAATGTAAACTCGTTAATAATTTGATACGCAGTGTGTACATACATAAAAGAAAAGAAATTAAAATTGTAAGTTGAAATTTACAATCAAATTCACTGTTCGACTGAATACTCGAACAATTCACAGCGTCTTTTTTTCTCCGCGGAGTTTCAAAGAATACTATTCTTGCTATTCTTTCAACCAGACGACATAAAGAAATCAGCAAATTATATTTGTAGAAATTCTGAAATGATATATATATATATATATATATAAAATGAAAATTACAATTGAATTTACCAAAATGATCCAAGATGGTAAAATTAAAGTAAATTATAAATATTAAAGAATTAATATTTATAAAATTATATCAGCCAGATATAAAAGCTCGATAATACCAAATAGGAAATAGAGCTTATAATATGAGCAAACAGTTAATGAAATATGTTAAAAAAAACACTTTGAAATGAGTTAAAAACATATTTAATCTGAAAAGGAAACACTAGATAAATGGATAGTCCTTAATCCGCGGAGTTTCGAAGAAATACCTTCCTTCTCATCAGAGGGTAGGAATTAGCAAAATGCAGGATCGGATTTTGCATGCAGAAGTATTTGATGAAACAACAAATAAGTCAAAGATCTTACTTGAAAACAAAATAAGTTAAGCAGAGGGAATATGGTAAAGAAAAAGGTGATTACACATTAATGGATAGTCTGGTGGAAGATAAAAAATCCAGTGACGGTAAGGAAAAAATAATATTATTATACATTTTATTAATATTATTTTTTCCTTGTACACACTTTTTTTGTGAATTATTCCATGGATTTCTGCGCTTGGATTATAATGGACCATCTTCTTCCAATTACGGGATTTCTTTGGATTTTACTTGTACAAACGGAGATTCTTTTAACTTTCTTGATGTTTTACATTTGGATTTTACCGTCACTGGATTAATGGATAGTCTGGTGGAAAATAAAAAATCCAGACTATCCATTAATGTGTATTCACCTTTTTCTTTACTATCTGCTTAACTTATTTTGTTTTCAAGTAAGATCTTTGACTTATTTGGTGTTTCATCAAATACTTCTGCATGCAAAATCCGATCCTGCATTTTGCTAATTCCTACCCTCTGATGAGAAGGAGAGTATTTCTTCGAAACTCCGCGGATTAAGGACTATCAATTTATCTAGTGTTTCCTTTTCAGATTAAATATGTTTTTAACTCATTTCAAAGTGTTTTTTTAGCATATTTCATTAACTGTTTGCTCATATATATATATATATATATATATATATATATATATATATATATATATATATATATATAACGATGGAAACGTATTAAACCATAGAAAACACAAAAAAATCTCAATGAATTTTTGATATATTATATTCGTTTTTGATCGCATTAAATTCGGTATCTGTTTCAACATTGTACTGTTAACAGCTTTTTATAATATTTTGTCATTAAACTACAGTTTAATGGGATGATATGCCGTAAAAATTAAAACGGAATTAACTAGGAATAAGTTTATTGTCAATCGCCTTAGGTAACCTTACCAGGAAATGTTAACGTGGCTGCCCAGGAATTTTTTGGAGGTCAGAGTGTCTTTCTCTGAGGACGCTGACTTCTCAATCCCACTTTCCTGCCTCTTGTGTCTAAGTTCTTGCAGTGGAAGAGAACAAACAATAAACATCGTGTCTAACAGGTACTGTGTTTCGACATAAATTCCCCAAAACAAAAATGATATGTCGTAAAACAGTAGGAACGAGCGATAACGATTCTGTTGAAATTCCATCCTGAAAGCAGCTCTTGACTTTTGGGACATTCAGACGAAACTCGAGATGATTTTATTCCTTCACTCACGAAATAACAAAAAAGACAATAGTCGCGCGTCTTTAATATTTTCTGTTTTTTTTTTTTTTTTGTTCTTTTATCATGAGTTACTGAAGAACAGCTTAAGTGGGGCAAACGAAATAATTTTTACTTTTACTGGCCTCATTCCGTTTTTATACAAGACGAAACGTTTTGGATTTAAGTAAATAAAAGTACTTTAAAGTGTTTTATTTTATTATTTACTAGCGGGGCTACCTGGCGTTACTCGGGACCGTATAAACAATGAGAAAATTGAATTTGATTTTGAATATATTTTCTTAGGAGAGAGGATTTTTTAATGTCTATGTATCATTTGCTATTTCCAGCAAAATAATATTTTACCTACCTAGGACGGGTATTACACGTATGAAATAATCGTATCTTACCTAGTGTAGGTAATTTACAGCATGTATACCTTTGCAAGGATGGGTAACATACAACGCATACTTAAAATAATTTTACCTTTGCAAGGACGGGTAACATTCAACACATATTTAAAATAATTTTACCTACATTAAGACGAGTAATTTAAATACATATAAGAAATAATTTCACATACTTTTTTACCCCCCATCCCCCCCAAAAAAAAAACATAACTCTCTCCAACTCAAACCCCAAAACAAAACTCAAAAGCACGCTTAAAATTAACATAATCATGCTTCTTTCTACCCACCACTACAAGTATCACATAATTCCCGAATGATAACATAAAAAAATTCAAAAGTATATAGACCCCCCTCTACAGAAACTGGCCTAGTAAACTTTCATAGAAAACCAGCAATATATATGCATTAATCTCATTTTGAGATCTTAAACTGTTTAAGCCATATCTGGAATCGACTTAAAAAAATAAAGTAAGTTTGAGATAGAAAATTGTTTAAGCCATTTTCGGTAAACTCTTTATATTTTACCACCCTCATTTAATCTAGGGCGACGCTGGTTATTCTGCTAGTATATATTTTTCCCGTATCTTATTCACTCCCGAGCAACGCCAGGAATTTTGCTAATATATATTTCCATCGATCTATTTCAGTCTGGGCGATGCCGGGGATATTGTCAGTAAATTTTCTTCTCATTCAATATTGATCCACACCGGGTATTCTGATAGTGTATTAAATCCCGGGCGATGAGTGGTATTCTGCTTCTATATATTTCCACCTATCTCATTCAATACGATGCAGGGTATTCTGCTTCTATATATTTCCACCTATCTCATTCAATACGATGCAGGGTATTCTGATAATCTATATTTTAACCTATCTCATTCAATCCCAAGCGATGCCAGGTATTTTGCTAGTATATATTCTCACCTATTTCATTCAATCCCGGGAAACGCCGGATATTCTCCTAGTATATCTCTCCATCAATCTCATTAAATCCTGGGCGACGAAAGGTATTGTGCTAGTATATATTCAATCAATTTCATTCAATCCAAGGCAACGCCAAGTATTCTGCTAGGATATATTTGCATCTATCTCATCCGCTCCCAGGCATCCGTATATTCTGCTTGCATACATTTGGATGTATCTCATTCAATCCCAGGTGACTCCGGGTAATTTGCTGGAATATATTTGGACCTATCTCGTTGAATCCCATAATTCTCGGATATGTTACTAATTTCGACAATCATTTTACATGATTTAACCAACATTATCGTTCCCTCTTACTAAAATAATAACTTTGATACATTGTCGGGGTTGTTTATTACATTAAAAACACACCAATTAAATAATTCACATTTCATCATATTATATAATTCTTGGATATGTTAGTAATTTAAACAATATTTTTGTTATGTTTCAACCCAGAGTATCGGCCCTGTCTTACTAAAATAATAACGTTGATACATTTCTGTGCTATTTATTTCATTACAAACACACCAATCAATATAACGCAAATTTCATCATTTATTCATAATTCTGGGATATGTTACTAATTTCGAAAATCTTTTTTGGATTTTGCCCCATATAATCGACCCCCTCTTTCTTAAATAATAACTTTGATACATTGTCCTGTTTATTTCATTGCAAAAACACCAAGCAAATAACTCACATTTCATAATGATGTAAACTCGTAAACGGTTTCTGCCATTTCCAGGACTGGCTCAATATCCCACTCCCCATACGCAAAAATATACATAAATATATTAATGTAAAGTTGGAAAAAGTTTCTGCAACTTCCGGGACTGACCCAACTCTACAGAATAAGCATGAAATAAAGTAATGTTAACTCGTAAACGTTTTCTGACATTTTTCAGAAGTGACCTAATATCCCCACCCACTCTCAAAAATATACATAAAATATAGTAATGTTAACTTGTAAACGGTTTCTACCATTCCCGAGACATACTGAACATCCCCCACCCACTCTTAAAAATATACATGAAATATAGTAATATTAACTCGTAAATGGTTTCTGCCATTTCCAGGGCTGATTTAATATCCTCCACCCCACTCTTAAAAGAGACATGTAATATAGTAATGTTAACTCGTAAACGGGTTGTGCCATTTCCGGGACTTAATCATAACCCCCATCCCACGATATACATGAAATATAGAAAGGGTAACTCGTAAACGTGTTCTACCATTTCCGGGACTGACTTATTATCCCCCACCCCACTCTCAAAAATATACATGAAATATAGTAATGTTAACTCGTAAACTTTTTCTGCCATTATTAGAAGTGACCTAATATCCCCCCACTGTCAAAAATATACATAAAATATAGTAATATTTACTTGTAAACGGTTTCTACCATTTCCGAGACCTACTTAATATCCACCACCCTACTCTTAA
>NC_136483.1:44639131-44649131 GCF_053919585.1 Euprymna scolopes
GTTTCTTCCGAATCAAAGTTTTCGAACAAACATGTCAAGTCGGACTGAAATATAACCATCACTTAAAAAGGTTTTTAACACAAAAGGGTCCAGAACTAGAATATATTTTTCTTTTTTATAAACACCAAGAAATATGAAAACATAAGACAGACATTAAAATTAGTAATAAAGAAAAAAAACAAGAGTTCTAGAATTCTACAATACTAGCCGTTTATCCCGGCTTTGCTTGTAGAGACCGCGAAGATCAATTTTGTTTTAACTTTGAGTCCAATTGTGACCTCTTAACTTTTATTATTTTTGTCTCAAATAAAACTAAAAATTTGACCCATGTCCAAGTCACCTACATCTAATATTTCAAGACTTTAGACACAAAATTGGCGGAGGAATTTGTTACAATCTGCAAAGGTAAACTCTTTCAACTTTAACCTTTTTGCAGCCACATTTTCGGCTAAAAATTGATTAAAATGCTTGCAGCAGGTCTCGATAACCGTCATGTATACATTTCAAATGTTTAGACCCAAAATTAGTCGAGTAGTTTGCGAGACGCCGTAAAAGTTGAATACTTGGATGCTCAAATTTTCTTCCCAAAGCGATTAAAAAGCTTGCTCTATCTCTGAATACACTTTATGTAAATTTCAAATGTTTAGACCAGAAATTGACTGAGCTATTTGGTAGAGAACACAGAGGTTATTTTTTTTTAAACATTGACCACAAATTTCACCCCTTAACATTTTGTTTTGACTCAAACGAAATTTAAAAGTTTGATCCATGTCCAAGGAACCTACATCTAGAATTACAAATTTTTAAACCGCAAAATTGGCGGAGGAGTTTGGTAGAGTTTTCATAGGTTATATCGTGTAACTTTAACATTTTGACACGAAAGATTCTGGCCGAAAACAGATTAAGAAGATTTTCCCAAATCTCAATATTCCTTATTTGGTGGGGAAATGCACACACACACACACACACACACACACACAGCCATTTTCACTTTTATAGATATATAGATTGGTCAGCTTTTGTGACAAAAACAAACATTGGTTTAGACCTAACATAAAAATCGAAACAATGTCGTAATAAAAATATAACACCATCTATTGTGAGGAGAAACTGACCACAGTTGTTGCAAAGGAAAGCGTTGTTTATAAAACCAAACACGATTGACAGTAGTCAAGGTCGAAATATTAGGGTTTAATAGAAACATCTATATTCAGTGAATTATTGGTTAAATAGTATCAAGTGCTGTATAGGATCATATATAAAGCATGGGAAATGTTCTTTCATGACGTATGTGTAAGGAAATTTAACGAATTGAAATTCGGGAATTTCCACCATGTCATGGGCGGATTTATCTTACCGATTATTACAGCATATTGCATTTGTAATCCTATTTTAGAATGCTGCTGGTATCATTGTCGGGACAACATTTCCTTACGCAATTTCATTTTATACTAAAGTAAAGCAAATTATGATACTTATATTTTCTTACATTCTCGTTATAGATCCAATGCTTTTACGAATGACGCGAGATTTATGCTAAGTGAAAACAGTTTATTCCGCTACCAGAAGATTTGTAAAAAGGTAATGACACAGCGCATACTAGGAAACTCATGGATATATTAAGGCGATGTGGAATTGTACGCCAATTAAGTAATATCTTGGACGCTGCAATCAGCGTCGTGAATTCCTATTAAACTAGTGTGGTATCAATTTGATTAAAAAGTGTGTATCAGGACTACTCAACAATCACCTCTAGAAATGAAGATGTGCAGGACTAATTGAAAGAATGTTGGGAAGCAGTGATATCAGTTAAACGGTGTCATTTTACTGAAGCAAATTTAAAGTTGTTGCTTTTTGTATGTGTTTTTATTAATGTGTATTTAATATGGATAAAAAAGGCTCCTAATTAGTATAGTTAATGAAACATCTGTAGTGATTATATATATATATGTATTTGTATATATATATATATATATATATATATTTACATATATATATATATTCAAGCACGATGGAGTTATTCTTTGTTCTGATCTGTCTGAATATCTTTTCCATTTGCCGAGCGGTTTTAATTTCGGCAGGGATGTTATATACAATTGCGCCCAAAAGTTGTTGTTCGGCTATATTCTTCTCAAGCGCTTTCTATCGGTGCATCCGATTATCATCCGGAGCGATTGATGTTGTTTTCTCTTTCAATTTCTTTTAGGTTTGGTGTATTTATAATTTTTTAAGCCGGATTTCATTAAACACCGGGACAAACATACTAACAGTATTCAATAACTAACAATACACTAAATAAATAAACTATAAAATAGTAACATAGGAAAAAATAAAAATAAAATAAAAATAATTCGCCCCCGACCCTCCTGCACCCACTTTCTAGCGAATTAGAATTACAAAAAAATAATAAATATACCAAGCCTCAAAAAAAAAAAAAAAAAGAAAGAGACAACAACAATCGCTCCTGATGATAATCGGATACACCGATAGAAAGCGCTGGAGAAAAATATGGCCGAATAACAAATTATGGGCGCCATTTTATATAACATGCCTACTGAAATTAAAAAGACCGCTCGGCAAATGGAAAATATATCTGGAAAGATCGGAAAAAAGAGTAACTCCATCGTGTTCATTCAAACGTGTTTGAATAATGAGTTGCTACCAAAATATACACACACCCACACAGATATATATACCTTCATACATACACCCACACCCGCACACACACACACACACACACACACACACACACACACACACACACACACATATATATATATATATATATATTGTTACACATGCGTTAAAAAGGAGAGAAATTAAATAAAAAGCAAACAAGGGGTTACAAAGAGAAATTTACGAAAAACAAATATGTATCGCACATGTGACAAGGGTAAAAACAAAAGGAGACAAGAGGAGTCGAACATAATCGAATGCGAGAAAAAACAAACATGAACATCAGTGATAACTTTTTAAAGTTAATTTTATTACAAAAAAATAAACTATGGTAGGGGGATGAGATTAAATAGAATAAAATCAAATTACGAGGAGGTGGAAGGAGTATCCTAATCTTTTACCTGAAAATGCCGAGGAGAAATATACCGATACAAAAATACATCAATGCAAACAAAACAATGGCAAAATGAACTCGCCAACTTAATATACGAGAGCGGTATGCAGAGAAATGGGACTTACAGTCTTTACTTTTCTTATTTTTTTTGTTTCAAGCGGTTGGTTAAAATAAATGTCCTCAATATCTATCTATTCGTTCGTCTATAATTCGAGGATATATTTGTAAAGTTCCCCGTTTATCGCTGCCGACATCACCTCCTTTCGGTGTTGATATGTTTGTTTTTTTTTCGACGTTGTCTCCTACTTTTCTTGTGTTCCGGACGCTTTCGTTTCATTTCCTTTCGGGCGGTTTAAAACATATACTCATAAATTTCGCCATTTCCTCGTCATTGTTTTATGGTCGGCATTACCTCCTTTATTTCGCTTTTGAGATGGGTTTCTCCCAGGCATTATCTCATTTCTTTTGTTTGTCGGGATGGGAATTTTCCATATCTATCCGGCACGGCGGCTTGGCGGTTCGCGGAGCGTGTGCTACCAAAAATGTCTCTTTTCCTCTCTCTCTCTCTCTCTCTCTCTCTCTCTATCTCTCTCTCTCCCCCGCTCTCTCTCTCCCTCTCTCTTCTACGTACTTTTCATATCTTTCTCTATCTTTCTTTCTTTGTTCGCTTAGTAACTAACAGGGGTCAGAAAGCTTGTCGCTGACCACCCAACCTCCAAACCTGCATGCTGATTAACCCGCTAAACGTCTTTCCCACCTCTTCCTCTTTTTCCTATACTCTCTTTCTTTCTCCTATACTCTCTCTTTTTCTTTTGTGTCCATTTGGCCTCGGCGACGAAAGAAAAGCAAAAAAAAAACAAAAAAAAAACGATACATTTTTCGTCGGCTTAAAACTAAATTTTAAAATTTTCTTTAAATACATAATCCAATTTTAGGATCATGTCACAATATATATATATATATATATATATATATATATATATATATATATATATATATATATATATATATATATATTTAGTAATGTGATTGATAATTTAAAAATCAAATTATAATTAAATTAAAAATCTGTTTCATAAGAAGGAACAACAAAATCAATTATTTGTACGATCGTTTTTATTGTGGTAGACATCAAGTTACGGACAATAATTATTACATATAGTTTTTTAATAAACAAGGTTTCCTCGTCAGCAAATATTGTGAAGGGTTTTTATTAAATGTAAAGGGTTTTTATTAAATGTAAAAGACAACATAAATAAACCTAGCGTTAAAGTAAGGCAGATGTATCTGGAAAAAATTAAATTAAAGGTATGGATTTAAACTTGATAAGAAAATTAATATGGGTTAGAGAAAGAAATAAATAGAGTAAAATATGAATTTGGTTTAAGTACTACATTATACATACATATATACACAAATATATACATGCATATATATGAAAAATAGACATATATATATATACATATACATAGATATACATATATATATGTATATAAAAAAATATAGGTACAAATATTTACCTTTTAATCTTTCGCCTTTTGAAATCAGGAACTATGGTTAAAGTAATCATATAGATATTTGCTATGGCTTTTCAGAACGCCCGTGCAATAATTTATTTCCGTTGGCATACTTTTGATTTAAAGACGCCACGGTTTATAATTCGAAATAAATTTTAGGTTAATGTTATTTATATAATTGAATCATGCAAGGGGATAATTAGTCATATTTTCTTTAATTAAAGGATGTAAGGGGGATAATTAGTCTAACTTAATTTATTACAGAATAATAAAAAAAATTGTAATCTATTTTTACTAATAAGTAATTTTTAATGATCTAAGGTGGTTTATATTTATTAAATTTAAACCAACGTTTATGACTGCATGTGAAGATTAGTTCCTGTCTTGAATTTAATAGGGTGGTTGTATTTTTTATATTTTCATATTTCAAAATTTTTTGGGTCTCTTTTGTACATAGTGCACAAAATTTATCTCCTGGTTTATATGGTTTGCAAGATTCAATTACTCGCAATTTCAAGTTGAAAGAAATATTGCTATTTTTGAGTTGCCAAATATAATTGGATGCAGTAGTTTGGTTTGACAGAGAGTTATTTTTAAAAGAATATTTGTGCGTTGTAATTCTATGTTTTATTAGGCCAGATGTGGAACCCAAATATATTGCCTCTTGCTTATTGTGATTATTTTCCGTTAGGTCTGGTGCTGGATTATTATATGGTTAGTTGGTTTGTAATTGATCGGTAGATTGGTTTAAGTTGGTGTCATTATTTAATCTGGTAGTTGAGTTATGGCTGTTAATAGATTCATGTAGATCTGGGGTTTTTTATACTGTGCAGCTATAGATTACATTTTTAATTTTACATGAGCCATGTAGGGGACATTTATTTTTTTCTTCTACAGTTACAGTCTGATATATTTTGTATAGCTGTATTTTGCAGCTTATTAATTTTCTTACTACTAGAGCTAATTATGTTTTGATGAAGGTTAGGCATAGTAGAGTAAGAAACTTTGATTGTGTTCTTATTGAAAATTTTATTATATCTATGGGGGGGGCTTTAAAGTTCTTATCTAATATTTTAAAAAATTCTCTGGCTATGTTTGTTTCTATGTTTTTGGAATATGGAGGGTTGAACCATAGGGTCTCCTTATGTCTATTCTTACGTTTACGGGTTTTGGTTTGTTGTTTATTTGTATTATTATCTAATATTTGTGGTTTGGTTATATCTTTTTTTGTCTCTTGGTCATTTTTCTTAACTCGCATACGGGAAGACATTGACATATTATATGTTATTACGCTCTTAATAGGTTTATTTTCAATGCAGTTTATGTTTCTATCATTTTTATTTATGAATTTAATTTGCGAATTGTATCCAGAGTTTTTAAGGGCTTCATTGTAATATTTTTCAATTTTGATAAATATGGATTTGGTAGAAGACAGTCTAGAAATTCTACTAAATCTTCTACCTCTTTCCCATCGACGAAATGTTACATTCCTCTGCCTGTTTTAAAATATTTTAATATTCGATACTCTGACGAACTACTACGAGTTTGTCGACGTAAATATCGCTGACAAACCCGACAAGCAGCAGAGTCATATCCTTACAGAGTAGAGATTTCTAGATGTAAGAAAGCCTTTTACTCGAATAGATTCTTCCCCAGAATTACAATCCCTTTAGAATTCCTTCCCGGTTTCTTGCTTCTCCAAATGTACTGATATGGATAAGTTCAATTGTAATGTGAACAGATATCTTGCTGCTCAATTCCTACATAGTATTTCTGCAACTCATGTCCCTGAAAGTAGTTCACAAATCAAAGTAGTACCGTGCCTTGTTTGAGGGGAAAATGTAATAAAAATATTAAAAATCACCGTTTCTAACGCAGTTGTTACACGTAATGTGTTTAAATTTGATATATAGATAGTCTGAGTGAGTTTTAATCATACGTCATTAAAACGGCAAGGAAAAACTTCGGTAAATGACGATAATATATGTGACATTTTTCAGGTAGGCGTTAAACATCAATTTATAAATCTTTAGAAATATTTCAGAAATTACCCTTTACATTGAGTATTTAAAAAGCTTACACATTGCGTAATATGGTCAGATCCTCCAATTAAAAAGCGCCAAACATACATGAGTTCTCCACTAAATTAGATTCATTGACTCGTTGTATTCTCGACATTTTCTAAAATGAAGATCATACAATAATTCGTTTCTCAATATTAGAATAAAGTTTCTAGACATAAGTTTCATATCATATATCTCAATTTCAATATTTATTGAAGGCGTATAAGCGTAGTGCGAAATTGGTTCTTTGAGGACTTAATTTTATCTAACCTGAGACTGGTATTTTTTCTGATATATATATATATATATATATCTAACGACTTTAACATACCTGGCTATCTCCCACTCTGTCGTAAGGACTCTGACAGACATATGAACGGACTTGGAGTCTACATTCGTCACACCCTCCCCTTGACTAGAGAAACACACCTAGAATCGGACGATCAAGCCCTTATGAGCTTTAGACTAAACATACAACATAACATAAGCATCTTTTATTTTCTCTACCGATCTTCCTCGACCCAGGACTGCACCATAATTAACAAAGTCTCTGACAGCATAGATATAGCACTCTCCCTCGACACTAGCGCACAAGTACATGTATTTGGAGACTTTAATGTCCACCACAAAACTGGCTTGGATTCTCTACTTACACAGATGCAGCGGGTAGCACAACACATAGCTTCTCTATATCTCACTCCCTGTCACAAATGGTTACGTTTCCAACCCGTTACCTGACCAGCAAGAACACGCATCACTTCTCGATCTGCTTCTGACTACAATTCTCGAGGATTGTATAACTAATGCTGACAGCCTACTTGGGAATGCTGATCATACAGTGATAATGGTCGAAATTGCCCGAAAGTCTTGACCCACAACTGAAGAGTCAATGCTCAAAACAACGAGATATTATAAAAAGGCTGACTGGGAAACCATCAGAAATCTTATCAGAGATGGCTCATGGGGAAATATTTTTTTCTCTTCCTGCTGAACAGTGCGCAAATGAGACCACTGAATGGTTCAAAACGGCAATTGAAGCAGATGTTCCCATGCGGAAATTTTATAGCAATCCCCACTCTCCACAATGGTTTACTTCTACTTGCGCAACTGGCATTGCTCAAAAGCAGAATGCATACCACAGATTTAACCGACATAAGTCCAGTTCAAACAGACAGAAGAATATAGAAGCTAGAAGTAACGTTAAGAAAGAAATAGCGATAGCTAAGAGAGAATTTATGGAAACCACTAAAAAACGCATCGAAGCACAAAAATTGGAATGCGTGACTTCTGGAAAATCTACAACAGTGTAGTAAATAATGGGCAATCAACAATTCGCCCACTAATCATGAGGTTGTTTGCTCAGCAACCGACAAGGCTAATATGCTTTCCAGTAGGTTTGCCTCAAACTCCACACTGGACCCTTCCAACCTCCCCCCTGCCTGACTTTCCTTTGCGGACAGACGCAAAAAAAAATCACCCCTGCTCAGGTGCATGCCATCATAAAAAACCTTTACACTTCAAAAGCATGTGGACCCGACCTCATCCCAGCTGTGCTATTAAAAAAGTGCTCAACCGAAGAACCTCCAGTTCTCTCCAAACTCTACAACAAATGCCTTAATGAATCTTGCTTTCCAGACTGTTGGAAAACTGCTTCTGTGGTACCAGTATTCAAGAATTCTGGTGAAAGAACTGACCCATCTAATTATCGCCCCATTAGCCTCCTCCCACTTTTCGCCAAAATATTTGAGCCCTTAATTAACCATGCTCTAGTTCATCACCTTACTGATGCTAAACTTCTGACTGACAAACAATATGGATTTAGACAAGCTCATTCCACAGCAGACATCCTCACTGTAATCACTGAACGTATATACCATTCGCTGGACAAAGCGGGGGAGGGCAGAGCGGTAGCTCTAGATATATGTAAGGCTTTTGACAGGGTGTGACATGAGGGTCTCCTCAGGAAAATTAGATCATACGTTATCACTGGTGGAATACTTAACATAATTAAATCCTTCTTAGATAAGAGAAAAATCCAGGTTGTCCTCGACGGTTGTACATCTAAATAATATGATATAAATGCGGGAGTGCCTCAGGGGTCTATCCTTGAGCCTCTATTGTTCCTAATATTCATAAATGCCTCTGAGATGGGTATATATTCTGATGACACCACACTCTATAACAGGGATAACAGGAAAACAAATGAACACATTCTAAAGAAATGACAAAAACACTATAGGGTGATCTCCAATCTGTAGTGGAATGGGGAAAAAAGGGATTGTCACATTCAATGCTGCCAAGACTAACCTGGTTTCCTTCAATAATTACAAGAAACCTTCTCTGCCACTAATAGCAATGACCAGTGACTCTTTATCTACATATTTCAAGCTGCTTGGCCTAACGTTCACAGGAAACATGAGTTGGAACAATTACATTGAAAGAGTTGCCAGGGTCGCTTCGAATAAGTTGGGCTCTCTCTACCGTACTAGAAAACTAATAACATCCGAATGTATCCTGTACCTCTATAAGGCCACCATTCGCCCATGTATGGAGTATTGCTGTCATATTTGGGCTCGTGCATCTGCTACTAGTCTCTCGCTCCTAGACAAGGTTCAAAAGAAAGTCGTGAATCTGATAGGCCCTGAACTGGCATCTAGGCTTTAGCCTCTATCCCATCGTCATAATGTTGCATCCCTCTGCCTGTTCTACAAGTATTTTAGTGGTGAATGCTCTGGCGAGGCGTAAACACCCTCGACAAACCCGCCAGACAGCTAAATCCCACCCCACACAGTAGATATCCCTAGATGTAAAAGATATTTCTACTCCAGTAGTTTCTTCCCCAGAACCGCTAAACTCTAGAATTCCAGTCCAGGCCACTGCTTCCTCAACTGTACTGACATGCAGAAGTTCAAATGTAACGTGAACCGACATCTCGCTGCCCAAATCCCAACATAGTACCCCAGTAGTTGTTTCTCCTGATAGTAGCCCCCTATACTAAAGTGGCAATGTGCCTTGTTTGGGGTGAAAATGTAATTAAAAAAAGGTAATATATATATATATATATATATATATATATATATATATATATATATATATATATATATATATATAAAAGATCCAAGATGAAAAAAATAAGAATTATAAACAAGAAAAAATCTAATTCTTTGAATTTCAACAAAATTTTGTACTATATATGCTCTGCACCTATAAAATAGATCCATTGAGCTTTACTCGAAATTAACGGTGATTCAGTTTTTATCATAACAGTATAATTCAGTTAGATGAAAGCGGCATACATTATAATTGATAATGATTAAAAAATAAACATATATATATATATATATATATAT
>NC_136483.1:44651631-44759131 GCF_053919585.1 Euprymna scolopes
ATGCAAAAGAAATATGAAACAGAACGAAAGTTAAAAGTCGATACACGTAGAAAAAGAGAAAGGCAACCGAGGACTAAAAAGAAACACAGGAAATAGCAAAAGACGAAAAGAATTTATGGAAAAAAAAAACATAAAACACAAATTCAAGGAAAAATCTAAAATTTAGAAAATTACGAAATAACTCGATAAAAAAAAAATCCTCATTATAAATGATTTGCAGAAAGAAATAATTTAGATGAGAAAAAAAGAAGGTCATGAAGAACATTAGAAGAGAGAAAAGAAGAAAAGTGTTCGGAACAAACAGAATAGAAGTAGAAAATATGAAAGAAAGAATGTATTCAAAGAGATAATTAGGCGAAAGTGTGAACGAAAGAACACTAGAAAAGAAAAAGAATACATGAATAAATGAAAAATCAAAAGAAAAGACAACATAAAAAAGAGAAAAAATGGAGAAAAAACAGCATTACATAATGGCAAGATTTTATATTTAATATTTTAGAACTTAATAGAAAATAAACGCAAAAGAAAAAATAATGAAAATAAACGTAAGAATGAATATAATGTAAAAAAACAAAAAACAAATGGGCTGAAATAATGAAAAAGAAACTTAAAGGATGTATGAATATAAAAAGAAAAGATCAAATAACGACAGAAATAAAAACAATTACGAATATAAGACCGAACAATTTAATAAGAATCGAAAATGAAGAAAATAAATAAAGGGAATATCGACAAATAAAAGAATATTTAACAGAAAGAAGGAAAATGGAAGCATAAAATAAATGAAGAATCAAAGAATGTTATAAAATGCAAACGTTAAAAAAGAAAAGTACAAAGAAAGAAACGAGAAAAATCTGGAAAGAATGAACGAACATCTACTAAAATCATTCAGTACGTTAGAAAGGTGGGAACCATAAAGAAGGAAATAAAGAATAAAAAAAAGAAAGAAACGAAACGGTGAGAGATAAAAAAACAAAATTAAAAATAATGAATGAATGAAAACGCCAGTCATCAAGTCTGAAAGGAAAGCAATGTGAAAAGCAATAATTAAGAAAAGAGGGAATGAAGAGTAAGAAATTACTTAAAGAAAACTGAATTAAACGCAGGAAGAATGAGAGAAAGGGACGGAATAAAGGACGGGAAATAAAAAAAGAAGAAAAAAGAAAGAAAAAAAACAAAACTAACATAAGCGAGTGACGGGCAAAACGGAAAATAAAACCATGAAGTCGTTTTAGTAAACAAGGTAGGGGAATGGGTAGAGTGATAGATATAGAAAGAGAAGGAGGTGAGTTAAAAAGAGCGAGGGAATGGGAAGGGGCCAAGAAAGACGTTACGTCATTTCGGTTGCTTAGCTCACCCCCAGTCCCACCCACTGGTTCCCTTTTTCCTCCTTTTTTTGGCCCATAAGAGTTGAACTTTTTATCGTTATCAGCAGCAGCAGACTTCGACGCAAACATCTGCAGTAAGACACGCACACATACACACACATACACAATAAAATAGTGCACACGTATACACATGTCAGTAATTAAATAGTGCACCCCTTTTAAAAAGAAAACGCGTCCGTGATTGTCCTAATGGTTATAATCGTGGAATTAAATTTGTTACGTAGAGTTCAATTCAAGTCGGACCTATCCTGGCTACTTAGGCATTAAAGGAAATCTATGGTCAACTGGGCTCTTCTGTTTCAACACAGTTAAAAAAAAAATAGGTGTATAAATAAGAAACAAATAATTGATGATTAAGTTATTATATATATATATATACATATATATATATATATATATATATATATATATATATATATATATATATATATATAAGTTGATATTTATTTGCTTCCAAATGCAACAAGATGTTACAAAATGCTAGAAGATGGAAAGAAACAGTTCCGTCGAGATTGAATTCTTATCGGGTACAGCTAAGTATTCCCCAGTACGGGTGACTCTTTGAATAAGGACATACTGCTAAGAAGAGTGGACTTCCTAAGACCGAGTTTAACATATTTCATTCGAAAAGTGTGGTAATTTACCTTCTAGATACCACAATGGTGTCCAGCCAAACCTTCGCTGATAAAAAAATTGGCCGAAAGTTGTTAGGTTTCGAGAAAAAATGCCTAGTTTGCTTTTTTTTTCCAGTTATATAAAATGTAAGAAAAACATTGACTGCAGAGCTGCATTATACAACAAACTGCTAAATGTTTTCTAATTAGTAATAAACGCCAGATTGTCAATTCAGAACTTGAAAAGCCATTGACCATGGCAAGTCATACATGTTTCCAATGCATGATAAATAGTATCGACACAAACTATTTCTTCTAACATCTGCAGTTGTTCAAATAAATAGAGTTGTCATATTTAGGAGACAGTTAGTATTTCATGGGTTATCGTGATTCTACAATAATTACTGATAAAAAAGTAAATTTGCATAAATCAACATGCTACGTCTTTTTACTAGCTTGATTGTGTCGGTGCCATTGGTTTTCCTGGTTGATTTTAGAATTACTTTTTTACAAGAAATACAAAACAAGGTGGTGAACTTCCATGAATAAAACAAATGCTATTGAACAGATTGGTGTTGGAACGCACCGGTCGTAAATCATCGTTGTTATTCACTTTTATTAGTGCTGTTATGATCAGCTTTTATTGTTATCAATAATAAAACTAACGAGACCACCTTTATTGTCATCAAAAATACATCTAACTAGACCACACTCAATCCTTGGCGCTCGTATTTATTATAGATATTAGTAAATATATTTTTATATGAAATTGGTTCAGGATTCTTTTAGAAAGTTACAGGATTTCTTGAATTCAAAATACATTGTGATCTCATAATACATGCCCCTTTCCTCTCCATTTCTTTTACTATTCCCTATTTCTATTTCAAACTTCACTTCTCCCCTTTTCGCTCTCGTGTTATTATTTAGATAATTCTATTCTCTCTTCTTACATCTCTTTTAATTGGCACTTTACGTAATTCTTTGCGCTTCCACACATCATCTAAAACATTCAACTGCAGGCGAAGTACGTATGGTGTCCAGCAAAACATAAAAAATAAAATTATATAAATAGATAAAAAAAATAAAAATAAAAACAAAGCACATCAACAAACAGCAATATTAAGGCTTTCGTCGTACACAGATCATACATTGAGTGGAACGATAAAATTGTCACCCTAGGAAAGACGATATGATATCATTTCCGTTTGATGGAAACCGGTTTCTTTTTTGTTGCAGAGCATCTACTAGTTGGTCAGTTGTGTACAAAGCCCACGAGCGATAGGAGCGTTCTATCAAATCTGAAAGTGACAATGTACAAAGACCGAGATCCGAGATGCGCTGCTGTACAACGCATGTTGTCTACTGATCTGAGTTATGACAACATGTCCATTGCCAGCACTTTCAAAATGCAAATCTGGACGAGTCAACGCAAAAGAGAACATATAATCAAGGTTTCCTGCCACGGTTATTGTCGTTAATCTGCTTTCAAGTGAAGGCAACACCTTGCTATCTCATTTCTGCAAAGTCATCTTGAAAACAAACCGCAAAATGTACCTGAATGTGCTTAAGAGTGTGACGATCCCCCGATGCAATCAGGTGACGGTTGGCAGACCCTTAGCGTGGCAGCATGGTTTGAGCCTCGGCCCACAAATCCAAAGAGACCCAGGCTTGGTTTAAGAAGTGTTACGAATTTGTACCCTTCTTTCACTGGCCCTCTACTACCCCGATCTGAACCCGCTGGATTATTCGTTTAGTAATACGTCGAGAACAACACCAACATGATTTCTCACAATATTAAAGCAAAAAAATCCGCCCACTAATCGCCGAGCTCCAACCGGCAGATGGAAAAGGCATGCTCTCAGTTCGGGACCCGTATCGAGTCGGTGATTGATGTGGAAAGCAGTTACATTGAATATATGTCAACTTTAACACATAATCCGGAATTGATTTTCCTATGAAAATTTTTAAAATAAAGCTGTAGTGTTGTTTTCTTTAGGGCGACAAATGTACCGTTCCACCTTGTAATAATTACCTGCTCATTGAAAGAAACGTGAGTGTGGTGAGACACTGGGCAATTAGCCTAAATGCCAACTAATAGACCTGCAAATGCACACAGACATACATGACAAAATGCAAGAACACACACATCCTTAAATGAGGGTGCATTCATTTTCCATCGAGCTTCGCACAATGTTAATTTATGTTAATGACACACATCCAATGAATAGCCTAAAATAAGCTTTTATAAAAAGTATAAATCAAACCAAACTTTGTTACTTGTAATCATGAGTTGAGCCAATATTTACTTGCTTCAAAACGACGCTCACGGAAAGATATGCAGCTCTCCAAAATGGGCACTCTGGATGTGAGAAAATTGAAAATAATCACAGTTAAGTAGAGTGTCTCATTTATACTTAGGACAGAACAGATGTTACTGAAACTTTGAACCGAGCTGAGACTATTTACTCGATCTTTCTCGATGACAGTGTTATACACAAATTCGGGTATTAATGTGGAGAAAATCCGATTCGCGAAGGAGGGGTACTTGAAATCGGAAGAAAAATAATAAATTACTTAAGTCTAATAATCTGATCGAAGATGGGAAGGATGGTATGTAGTATCGAAACATGTATTTTTACTCGTTTGAATCTCTACCAAAGTTATAAACATCCCAAAGATTTATTGGAATAGAATATGACGCTTTTAAATCCTTTTTGACCAGGATTTTGTGTTTACGAAATGTATGGCATTCCCACTCTGCTTTGTATACATAGATTGCTATGTATAAATAGACTGAATCGTGATTATGAGGAGTTCACATTCAATGCAAATCTCAAATATTTTAATTTTTCAAAACGCGGAATTGTTCCACATTATATCCCCTTACCCTCAGACAACATTTGGGAATTATTTGTTTATGGATGTCTAATATTAATTTTAAACATTTACAAAAATCAGAAGTATCGAAAGTTTCACCCAGGATTTCCACTCGTATTTAACTTCATTTTCAGAGAAGATTAAAGTTAACTAAATATATTTTACATTACGGTCGGTTACGTCTTATTATATTCCATAATGCATGATTGTCGATTAATTAGTGTGGCAGATCATTATGTATATATAACAATGCAAACATAGAAATATATTTATTTTTATGTGTATTTCTCCGCTATCTCTCTCTTGCTCCCTCTCTCTCTGTCTCTGTCTCTGTCTCTGTCTCTGTCTGTCTGTATGTCTGTCTGTCTATATCTCTCTCTATCTCTCTCTCTCTCTATATATATATATATACATACATACATATATATAAATATGAATATATATATATATATATATATATATATATATATATATATATATATATATTCATATACAGTTGTATATATGGATTGCTGGACATACTGATATACAAATATATAGATAGACATATATATAGATAAATAGATAGATAGATGCACATATACATATATGGATCAGTAGACATAAATAAATAGGCAGATAGATATGCACATACACATATATATATATACATATACATATATATAGAGATAGATAGATAGATAGATAGATAGATAGATAGAAATAGGAGTAGTATGCGTGGTCAGCGGGTTGTAACTAATTAACTACCTGCTTGTGGTAGGTAATCTTATGTGTTTCTCATCGAAATTCCAAGAGACTGAAAATAAAATAGAGATGGGTGGAGAGACTTGAAGGAAGATCTCCTTGATTCATTCGATGCCAACATTTATGAAACTTCCACGGGGCTTTCTTGGCATGAGTTTACCAAAATCTCGCATTCGCACTCCTTTCTCCAAAACCTTCACGAACGAACAGCGATTAAATTATGTAAGATTTACTCGCCAATATCTTTCATTTTGACAGCTTATAAAACGAACACGGCAGGCAAGTCTTATGCTCTGAATTTCTTTTACAGGCATCATGTATTCGATAAAATGAAGCATGAAATTTCCATCAAAAGTTCTAACAAGTAGACCTATACGATTTGAGTTACATGTAATCATATTTTTATTTTTTTTACAAAAATCTATAATTAGATATAATTATAGATTTTGATATCAAAATAAAAACTGAACAAATATATTTTAAAAGAAAGTGTAATATGTAGATTGTATATATCCGTAACTGCCTATATACTTTATCCTAAAGACGGCAAGTTTAATTAATAGTAGGCTGTTTTATGTGAAGGGATACCCACTCTAACTCAAAAGGGGCAAATTAAGTATGACCAACATCAGTAGAGGTAAGTGAGTTATTATAGTTACCTTCTCTTTACATCAATTGACTTGTCCATCGAAAATCAATTTTCGGAGGAAAAATGCATCTCCTATTCACAATTACGTCTGCATCACTTATGACATACTTGTTTAAAAATATAGAATATGATTTCAAGAAATGAAAAAGAGTTAGATTAATTTGGCATTCGTAGTAATCTGAATGAGTGCGTTATTCTAGAGCTAAAACACATTTCCCCCCTGTTCACCTCTGCGTCTCAACTCCATTGCTTCCTTTAGTTTTATTAATTACATAATTATGATGCATAGTAATATTCGTAAGTGCTTTTCCCGTTATCAGATAGTTTACATGAACACAGAAGCCATAATCTTGCCAACAACAGCTGCCTGCACAGACATTATCGAGTAGAAAGGTAGAACCAAAGGTCTTCTACGGTTTGTTTTGAATCTACGGTTGCGATTAAAAATTGTGAAGCAAAATATCATATTACGGTACTAATATGCAATGGTAATTGTTACAGCTAGCATGGAAGCGAGGAGGAATTCTTCTGGAAATACCAACTCTTTCAGCTTGTCTTTTGATGTAAGCATTCGTGCAATGTAACATGAAAGCAAACACTCCATCATTCTTAAGATCTCAAACGCGTCGGTTGTGCTTATTTCATCTCCAGGAAATAAACCCCATTTTTGTCGGGTAATGCAAAAACAAAATAGTCATCTGTAAAACAGAATAATTATTTCCAAAATGATTTGTGTACAATTGCATTAGACACAAGATTTTTCATGGATTCATACGAAGAGTGAAACTGTTAGGAAACTTCAGGAATTGCTCTCGAGACATTGTAGGTATATGAGCACAATGTTATTTGAAGTTGCTGTTTTTATATTTATTGTAAAGTCACCACTTATTAAAGCCACTCAAGGATACAGTATAATGATTGTCGATTAAATGATGATTTAGAATATGGGAGGATAAAAAATAATGAATGATGACTCATAAAACTGGCTCAATAAAAATGTACATTGATATTGGATGCGAAGATGGCCATATTGTAGTTTTCATAGTAATATCTTGTGTTATGAAATTCCTGATAAAAACACTGGTCATGTAAATTCTGTTTGATCTGAAAAATAAATGAAGAAAGTAAAGTTATGTATAGTTGTGATAGAAGAGGAGAGGATGCAGTCTATGTTTTACAAACAGAACCCAGAGATTAGATCTCAGTCGATCATCTCCCATTAAATAAACAATAGAAAAGAGTCAGATTAACAACTCTTTTCCGGGAGAATCGCGTAGCAAGGAACAAAAGAGATTATCCTCATTATGAAAATTTTCAAGGCAAAAAGGAATTCTGTGAACAGCATCCCTCAGATGCTGCAACTCAGGTTTAATTGGGTCTAACCGTTATATAGGCAGACCAAGTCATGAGGAAGCAGGTACGGTTTTACGCTGTAAAATAACCTAAACAGTTATCCACCAGCATCAGTAACCGATCGGATGTAAATATTCTATTTTAGAAGTGCAGGAAATTTTCGTTCAATTTATTTATTCATTTGAATTAGCCCGAAAAAGAAATATGAACTTTAGTGTTGAAAGTCTGTTTTAAAGTTTTTAAATGTAACAACACCATCTAGGTTTATTTCATTGCACTTTATGTTCCAGATTAGAGGAACGAGAATGGACCAAATTTTCATCACACGCGTTCTTTCAGTTTAGCCATAAACATATTCAATTCCATAGTTTACAATATCATTAATTTGACGTGTCGAACATTGTGCTAATAAAAGGAAAACTTAGTAGTTATAACAAATTATTCATTATTTAGTTTATTTTTATTCTACATTGTTTTAATCTTGAAAACATCACCTCACCAAGTACTTTATAATATAAACAATAAAATTCGTCAAACGTAGTTGTCATACAAAAATATGATAATATTCACAATTCCAACTGTTATAACTAAAGAGGAATATACCTGGAAGCTATTTTTAATTCCACCGTCCAAACAATAATATTCCATAAATTCTTAGAGTAAAATGCACTTAATTATGGAAATATACACAAACACACACACCCATATATAACGCTAATAGAAAATGTACACAGAGAAAATAGTCTTAAAAATAAGTGAAGAAAAAAGTGACAAGGACATTTAGTCGCATATAAATTTGTACTATTCGAGTTTAGCTACTGTGGCACAATGCGATAATGAGCACATTCTAATGTGAAATATGAGTACACCCACTTTCAGTGTTTGCGTTCGCATACATATTTGCTGAAAATTACAATTTGATTCATTTAAATCTATTCGAACAAAAAATAAATAAAAATAAAAAAAATAATTCTCAATAGCCGACGTTCCAAAAATGTGTTTAACATTGTTTCTCTTAATGTATTATGCCATAATTATTTAAATCCAATTACTTGTTTTATATTGTATCGATAAAAAACATATTTGTGATATACTAGTGTTTAATCAGCTTAATATATATATATATATATATATATATATATATATATATATATATATATATATATATATATATATATACAGCGTTAAGAAATAAGGAAACGATGATTCGTCAGAGAAAAATCACATTTTTACACCAATCTAATCGCTTTGAACCATTTTTCTTTGAGAGTAAATGTTTTCTAATTGCAGTCCTTCCGTCAAATCCAGAATTTTGCAGCTCTCAACAAACAGTTTTTGTAGAAACTGGGTCCTGTAAATGTTTATTGAGCTCTGCAGTGATTTTACGAGCCGTGGTATTGCAATCTTCTCTAACAATCCGCTTTCCGACGGGCACATTTAGACATCTTCATCTTTCGACCAGACTTCTGCTTTTCTGAAGACATTTTTCCTTCTCTTTTAAAAGCAGTCATCAATTCTCAGGCAGTGCTACTTGAAACACTAAGTATTCTAGCAGTTTCTATTGCACTAGAAGCTGCCATACGAGCTCCAACAATTTGGATTCTTTAGAAGTCTGTAATGTTTGCCATTTTCATAGGAAAAGATTTGATATCTTTAAATATCTGTAAAATAAATTTATTTTAATTAAGCATACCATATGACATAGATAATAAACAAAAAAAAATCATAAAAATATGTCAAGATTCGATTGTTTAAAACACATGCCAAAATGTTAGGTGCTTCTCTTATTTGTCCAGCCCCTATGTGTGTATATATATATATATATATATATATATATATATATATATATATATATATATATATATATATATATATATATATATATATACTAGAAGTGACACGCTGAACCGGTTATTGATCTTGAAAAAGATGTGGAAGTCAAAATGAGAAAAGAAATAAAAAGACGGATGGTTACTAAGTGATTAGTCAGTTTGTAAATTAATTGGAACAATGCCAATGTTTTTTAAAGGAAATCTAAACCAACACATATTTTAGTTTCTCTTTTGTGCAATTAAAATATATATCAAAACATCCTTAGTCAAAGAAATCAATCAATCAATCAATCAAGCAATAATAATAATAATAATAATAATAATAATAATAATAATATTACTACTACTAATAATAATAGTAATAATAATAGTAATAATAATACTAATAATAAGAATAAGAATAAGAATAAGAATGATGGTGATATATATATATATATATATATATATATATATATATATATATAGAAAGAGAGTGAGAGACAGAGAGAGAGAGACAGAGAGAGAGAGAAAGAGAAAGGGAAAGAAAGAGGGAATCAGTTGTTATTTAAAGGAAACGACAGCTTATTAAGGCAAATAAGATTGCGAAAGATCCATATCCTGTTTGCTTAAGAACTGTAAAAAAAAGTATGCGGGTTTTTGTCCCTAATTCCCAAGGGTCTTTCCGCGCATGCGTGCTCCACACTTTTTCAGCAATTAGGGATTGAGATTGTGTTGCTTCCCTAATTTGTGAGGACCGCATAGATAAAAAGGAAAAATGAAAGTGGAAAAAACATAGCTATGATTGATGAAATATTAGAAACGCGTAAAATAGAAAAGAAAGAGACGAGGAAAATATAAAATGTCAGATGGGAGATGAGGGTAGTCAATGTAAAATAATAAGAGGAGGAATATGATGAAGAATAGAAGGAAGGTGAAGGAAATAGAATTATAAAAAATTGATTTAAGAAAATATAAAGCGAATTAAATGAGATAACAGCTAGAAAAAGAAACAACTATAATATGAAAGCAACGTATGTAGAATCTGGTGACGAGAAAATAAAACAGTGAGAAACATTATAGGGGAATACAGCCACAAGGAATATAAAATATATATGACTAGATTAAGAACGGATTCTACAGAGAACTCTTCAAAGATCTACAGTATGAACACACACACACACACAAAAAACACACAAAAAAAACAAATGGTGCAACGTATACGGGGTGCTTACTGAAATGCTTACAATTCAAGGTTATTTTGAACTATAAACAGTTTAACTTATTCAAACTGAAAGACAAGCTATCAATTATACGAGAACAAATAAATAAAAACTAATAATTAGTAGAATTGGTCGTTTTAACTGTTGACAGAGGGAAGTGGAACAAAACTGAAATACTAAATTTTATTCACTACTTTCTTAAAATCAAGAAAATTAAGGATCATTTGCTATTGGTATTCAATGTGTTGGCTCGATATATTGCGGAAGTTAAAGATATGCTCACTAGATGATCTGCCATATTGAAACCCTGTTTATACATCTTTAGATGAGGACTGTCGATCCGCAGTGTGTATCTAATAAAGCACTGCATAATGTTTTTTTTCAGGATGAAGAAGACAGATTAATATTAACATTCCTCTATTTCGGAAATCGTACAATTATGCATCTTTACCATTCTTTTGGTAATTGATCTGAGAAACAGAATATATAATTAACAATTCTTTAAGCGGAATAGCCAGTGCCACAATAGCCAGTGCCACTAATAGTCAGTGCCACTAATAGCCAGTGCCACATATAGCCACCGCCACTGATAGCCAGGACCACATATACCCTCCGCCACTAATAGCCAGTGTCACAGATAGCCACCGCCAATGATAGCCAGTGCCTCTGATAGCCGGCACCACTGATAGCACACATCACTGATAGCCAACATCACTGATAGCCAGCGCCACTAATGCAAATCGAAAAGCTCATGTCATCTAAATACGAAAAAGTAAGTAACTACATGGGAATTACCAGATAGCTGAAGAGCTTAAAAAAATGAAGTCGATGGGATGCCTAAATACGAGGAGCACTAAGTACGACGAAAGAATATAAAACTCTTACGTAATTAAATTTATTAGCATAGTAAATAAGAAAGCAATGGCATTAATTGCGAATTCACTCACAGAATACAACGGCAGAAAAATTACAAGAAAAAGAAAGGTGGAACAGCGTCAACACAATGACTATATGGGAATAACGAGCAGTGGGGAACTGAAGATACTAATTCAGAGTTTGGCGAGAACCGGTGACGATGGTTAGAAAAGAAAATAGCCGGAAAACCTCCGTTGAGTGCTCATATTTAGTTTACAATAAATTTGGATTAGTGAGTCGTGAAATATTCATGAATGCAAGAAACTATTATTATTATTATTATTATTATTATTATTATTATTACTACTACTACTATTATTATTATTATTACTCCTACTACTACTACTACTACTAATAATAATAATAATGATTGCATGGATCGACAGCAACAAAGCGTAGAGTGTGTGAGGATGTACACAGATTATATTATCACTATGCTTGAAAAAGCATCGCAAACATGGAGAAATGAATTGTCAGCTTAAAGGAAATACATTTCTGAGATGAGAAACTACAAAGTGCTATCTTCCATGGACATCATAGCTATGATGCATCTTAACAATAAAGTAAGGAAATGCTATAAAATTCTGCAAACAACATTGGTCTTTACGTTAATGTGGATAAGACAAAGTTTATGATTTTCAATGCGGAGGGGGGCATCAACGCTCAAGATGGAACAACACTGAAAGAAGTCAATGAGTTTACATACCTAAACTGCAGCATAAGATCCACGCATCTCAAAACCTTGGGTTGCATTGGATAGGATGTGGTTAGTATGGACTTAAGGCTAAGCGACAGACTGAAAAGGCAGGTTTTCAGAGTAGTAGTCTGTTTACAGTGCTAATATTGGAAAGAAAGTTAGACGGCAAGTACATCGGTATGCTACAAGTAGCGTTAAATATATCTTGGCAAGATCATCCTACAGAGAAGCAACTTCAAAGCAACCCACTTGCCATATCTACTACGATCAAGAAGCAACATCTACGATTTGCCGGTAATTTCCATGGGAGCAAACAAGAGCTGGTGAGAAATGTATTACTGTGGACTCACGAGCATAAGACGGGCTAGATCCACGAACATCCAGCAAATTGCACATGACGGCAACTGTTATCCTGAAGATCAGAGGAAACTGATGGAAGACAGAAAAATCCGAAGATATATATATATATATATATATATATATATATATATATATATATATATATAAGATGCGTATATAAAAAACAACAAACAACCAAAAAATTCGCGCATAAGCCTGAAGAGTCCTAGAGTGGATAAAACGCAGAATATTCAGTGTAGCTTAATCGCCATATATATTTTAAAATTCACTATATATATATATATATATATATATATATATATATAATTATTTTTTTACTATAATAATTAAATACCTACAGACACTAGTGTTTCCTTCTTTTCGAGATTCTTCAGTGCAGGGTGTTACGATTACTACCAGTCGAACGATTCGAACCCCGCGACACGAGACATCTCTGGCTCGATTAGCGGAGGCCGTATCCATTCGGCTACCATTAACCGTGTGAAATAGCGTTGAATTTTAAACATTTTAATTTAAATGTTCATTACGTCAGACAGACAGTGATCAAATCGTTATACGATGATCTACGCATATATATATATATATATATATATATATATATATATATATATATATATATATATATATATATAGAGAGAGAGAGAGAGAGAGAGAGAGAGAGAGAGAGAGAGAGAGTGCCATTCGTCCGGACAAGGAGCCTTACCAGATAGATAGATAGAAGAAATGCCAAGCCGAATACAAGTTTACTAATACAGAGGAAATAATGAACGGCCTTACGTATATGGGCGATTTTATTTTTTTTCGTAAAAAAAAGGAAAACAGAAAAAAAAACACATATGCTAAGCAGAGACTTAAATCAGGATACCAAAATGGAATGCGGAATAAAAAAGTGCGCACTGTTAGTTACAGAAAACAAAATCCTGGGGGACATGGAAGATATGAACTACCTAATCAATAGGAGGAGAACACTAGGCGAACATGAAACCTACAAATATCTGATAGTTATGCAAAAAGGTTCCATTAAATTATCATGAATGAAAAAGAAGATTGGAAGGAAATATCTAAGATAAACAAGAAAACTCCTCGAAACTAGATTATATAGTAGGAACCTAATAAAATATATAACTTCATAGGCAATGTCATTAGGAAGATAATCTTAAACGTTCATACACAGGATCAAAGAAGAACTAAGATAACTTGATCAGAAGACCAGGAAACTTATGACCATGCATAATACATACACCCGATTCTACGTGACAAGGTAAGACAGAGAAAGAGGACTGGTTAGTATAGAAGATTGTTATAATGCCACGAAAATAATAAGACAAATACATAATTCAGGGCGCATAAAGGAAAATTACCGAAGCAAGAGCCACGTTAAAAATGAACGAAGGAAGACAAAAATATAACGTAAAAGACAAGGAAATAAAAATCTGATGAGAACACTTACACAGATGATTGATAAAGGCCTACAAAAGATAGGACTCACGAAACATTTGGACATTACTACGAAAAGGACACCTACACAGAGAAACTGAATCACTACTAACAATTACAAAAGATAACGCGATTAGTATCAACTATATTAAAACTTATATCGACACAAGAAAACAACGAATGCAGACTCTGCGAACAAAAGACGAAAATTAAACCACATAATCAGTGAATACAGCAAACTAGCTCAGAAATGCACATTAGACTGAACACAACTAGGAAAGGATCCCAGTACAATGGGAATTATAAAACCGCTTGCATCTGGAATATCCAGACAAGTTTTACCAACACGAACCGATAGCAGTACTTGAAAAATAAATCAAAGCATCCTCTGGGTTTGTTGTTTGGTTGTTTTTGTTTTACGGCATATCAACCCTTTTCAGGTTATTTAATGCCGAATCCAAAGATTTTGAAGAATTTTTTTTTTTAATAGAATATATATTTGTTGTTTTCAAGTCAGTTCCTATTTAACCCAGAGTTGGGGCCCTAACAGGTACTACTACTACGGATCAGAGTGGACCTGTGAGCAATGGAAATTAAAGGGTGGCTCCACACTCCCCAAATCCCGCAAGCACTCATCACTGGATATAGTTTAAGGTCATATCCAGGACAATCATCCTCTGGGAGATGAAGGTACCGATATATATATACTCAATCAATCAAGATGACCGGATGTCTTGATAATTAAACGGAGGGAAAGATCTTGCCAGATCGCATATTTCACCGTCCCAGCAAACAATAGGGTGAACAACACGGCCGAGAAGCAAATCAAATACAAAGATATTGAATATAAGGAAAGTCAAGATAATACCAATAATCTTAGGAGCACTAGGAATATTCCCGAAAAATTTTGTAAAACGAATGGAAGGAATTAGAATCAGTGCAAAGGAAAAAATATAACGGATAGCAATAATAAAAACGGCTGAAATATTAAGGAAACCCCTCGAATGTGGAGACGTATTCATATCAAATATAAACTAACTAGAAACGAAAACAGAAGTCAAACCAAAATATAGCGTAACACCACATATGCATACGAAAATATAAACTGCAAAATAGTAATAAACTACCTCCTCTGGCTAAAAGAAATTGTAGTGTCCACATCGACTGGCGCAGCAATGGATAGTCAAAGACCGAGGAGAAAGCAATAAACAGCACTCCACTGGGTGAATGCTAAGAAACTGGCATCTTGAAATCTTCCTGCCATCTAAATTCTAGTGAAAACCAATGGTCATTGTTAACGAGAAGTCAACGGCAACGGCTTCTTCGATGATTCAAATGCATTTACAAAAGTTATGGAAAGAGGTGGACAGTACTGGTAACCTGGGGATAGTTTTTATCACCCAGACTCCAATGAATATATCACCAGGTACTGTCAGCGAGCAATCTTAGATGCTGATCTGTTTGAGAAATCCTGGTGGATGAAATGATAAAAACAATAGAAGAAAAGACAGAAGAGTGAAATAATGGAAGAAAAATAAGTGTGATTTACTTATTTTTTAATAAATCAATTTTTGTATTAGTTGTATATGGTAGAATACAATATCTCCTTACGACAATTAAATATATACAGCAAATGGAACAGGAATATCGCATATTGTACCTGTAACCGATCCGAAATAGCGGGGTTTTATTTTCCTTAGTAATAGTAGTGCTAGCGGCTTGGTTGTACGAGTCTACATTAAGTATGCGTTTCAATACCGAATGTCAACGAGCAGTTGTGAAAAGAGGTAAATTTGTCAGCCTTTGCCGATTAAACTGATAAATCCAAATAAAAATAAGTCCACCACATTCGAACGAAATCTGGGATGGATTGGATGGTCTGGTTCAGAACAGATATTTCTGGATCGTCTGTTATGATCCGTATCTAACGGACACTGACCGGTGGTTATAAGTTTCATGAAGTATAAAGAATTAGTGCATAAATGCCGACAATGCATCTGATTTTAGTTCAACTTAATTTTGTCGACTGCGTAATACTTGATGGTATTGATTAGGTTAATTCATGGTGAACGAGGAAGTGGAGGATATAGTAATGCAAAAGATAAAGAAAGGAAGATAGAAATGCAAATGTGAAAATTGAAAGAATAAGAAAAGACGAAATATAGAATACGGAAAGAAAGTCCAAGAAGAACGAAAAATAAAAAAAAAGATTAACAATAAAAAAGAATAATAAAAAAATAAAAATATTAGTGTGAAAGGAAATAAAAACTTAAAAACTAATGAAAAAGAATGAACTAAAAATATGAGAGAAACAAGAACAAAATGGAAAGAATAGAAAGAAAATCAAAACTAATGTATGGAAAGTCAAAGTATAGGAATAAAAGAAAAATGCAGTGAAAAAAATATTCGTCTGTATCCTCTGTTTTTTGTTTTCGTAATTTTCTTTACTTTCCTTAGTTTTTTTTATTTTGCTTTTACTTTTTCTTCTTCCAATTTTTTTGTATTGTTGTCTAATATTTTATTTCCTTTTCTTATTCTAAATTTTCTTCTCAGCTTTGTGCTCTTCTCATTTTCTATTTGTTTTTTTCTCCACATCATCTTTATTTATTTCAATATAATGGTTCTCCTCTATCGCCAGCCCCTTCTTTTTCGCCTTTTCCCTCCCTCTTTTGTTTCCTTCCTCGTCCCTTTCCCCTTTTCTTTTGTATTCTTCTTGACTGGCAATTCTTCTCATAATCTCTATTCTTCTTTTCCTTCTACATCTTCAATATTATTTTCTGTCTTATCTTCATCTTTCTCCCAATTTTTCTTTTTCGTATTATTACCCTTGTCTTTATTTTTCTTCTCTTTTTGGGTCCATCATTACCTCATTCTTTCTTTTTTTCGCTTATTTCTATTCATTCATTCATTCATCATCATCATCATCATCATCATCATCATCATCATCATCATCATCATCATCATCTTCTTCTTCTTCTTCTTCTTCTTCTTCTTCTTCTTCTTTGTTTTATTCTTATATTTCCTCGTGTGTCTTTCCTTTTTACACGCGTTTTCTCTCCCTTTTCTTTCTGCGAGATTTGTTATGATATTTTGGACATTAAAAAACGAGAGGAAAGCCGGAGTGCACATTCCGAATGTGATACAGCACGAATGTTTATCCGGGCCAGCATTAATTGCAAACATCTGAAATGCGTCACCCAAACCTGCGACAGCATCTGTGTATACACGAGGATGAGGAGTTAACTTTCAACGGCTCTCTGGCTTCAACGCCGCCGCCAGGCCCCCTGATAAACAAGACCTTAATTTCTGGAGGATGGCAACAAGGGTCCAATCTTTATATTTACTTCAAGAAATAGTGTTTTCTTTACTTCTTCAAAACTGCTTATGTTTCAACACACACATATTCTCTCCCTCCCTCTCTCCCTCTCTCTCTCTCTTTCTCTCTCTCTCTCTCTCTCTCTCTATATATATATATATATATATATATATATATATATATATATATATATATACTTTTTCTTTTTAATAAACATGTATATGTCGCTGCATATTTAAAGGCATGTTTCGGTCAGTTACAAATAATTAGAGAACTCTTCAGATGATATTTTTCCTACAAAAGTGAAATCCGTAATCTACGAACTATACTTTTGTATGAGTTTTAACTGACTGACCGAAACATACTAATCAATGTGTAGACACATATCGATGCTTATGTAAAATTAAAAAAAAAGTATATCTTGTCCTTCTTTGATATTGAACACTCTTGAATTAGCCCCATTAAAATGTTATTAGTTGCTTTACTTCTGGAAAATATTAAACTAGAATTATATCTCTCTATATATAAAATCGTATTCCTGTCTGTTTGATTGTCTGTTTGTTCACAATTTAATTAATATATACAAAATGTGCCCTACTTTAATTTTTCATTTATTTTTATATATAGTATGATATTTGGAAAAATATAAAATTAAGAAATCACCTTATTTGCATATGACAGTAAGAAAAATTGATTTTACTAAATAGCGGTATTTTAGTTAATGTTTTTAGCGAGAGAATTATTTTAAGTATTCTATTTAAAATTGTTAGTTAATAAATTATAAACAACAATTATATTGATAATATATGTATCTTATGTTGGAATTAACATTTCCAACAGCGACCTTTTTTTAAAAAAAAAAATTCAAGAGTTATTTGCCCTTATATGCTATCCATAAAACACTTTTACCAAATATCATTTGGTAATTTCATTAAGTTTCTAGCTGGAAAAATAATTCCGTGTAGTGGAACAAATGTTTGGCTTTTATTGTTTCTTTTTTTAAATATTAAAAAAAAAACACACTTACGAAAAAAACTGAAAAGATTTCATATGTTTGTGTTATTTTATTACTTACGGAAATACAGAAATCGGTAAATTTTTACCAGGTAATTTAGCGTCGTTTAATATCTAAAAAAATGAAGATCTACTGCCCCCTCTCTAAATTCCACAATTTATACTTTTTTTCTTTCTTCGCATTAATTTCAACTTAATTTTCTAATTAAAAAGGTAACTTTATACCACGCGACCCAGCGGCGTTTAAGCCCTAAAAAATTGAGATCTACTTTTTTTCAGCCTACTACATTTAAACAGCCTTTATAAATATTATTAGTTTGCAGAAGTGCAAATAAGTGCAAAAATATTAGAAATTTTGAATAAAACAACAACAAATAACATGTTAGAGTGTGGGATCACATTTTTATATAAATTTAACGTAACATGAGCACCCACTTTTTGGCCACCAAGCATTCAACGAGACATGTTAACTCTAGCATTGTTTTTAAAGTTTGATGATTGAGGGGGAGGGAAAAGCATTGGAACATTGGAAGCATAAAATAAGGATAAATTTAATTATTCTTTTTTAGACCATTCTTTACTTTCACCTAACAATTTCATAAACAAAACAAAGCCCAAAATATGACAAATTCAATTTTTTGGGGTGGGGGGATTACATTAGACACATAAAACGACAAATAAAAAGCAAATAGAAAATCCCCCTAGAAAAAGCAAATGTAAAATTTCCTTTATTTACAAAAAAAAAAGCCAGTAAAAAAGTACCCTTACAAAAAATAAATGTAAATGTTTAGTTTAGCGGCGTAAAGTATTTGACAGACAAAAGAAATATAAAAGCTATTTATTTTTATATAAAACTTTATTAGACCCAAAGGGTAAAATAAAACAAAAAAATCATTTTTATGTTTTTTTAATCATTTTTTATTAGACTAAATGCCTTACACGTTTAAAATTTAGCCTTTTTTACGTTTGACATATTGCTTTTTTAAGGCCAAATTTGGCCTTTTTACGCTGTTTCAATACAAAAAATATATGGCGGCCAAAAACATAATTCATGAAAGTGCTTAAAAAGGCCAATCTGCCAAACCTTAGAAAGGCCAAATTTTAAAAGCAATATAGCGGCCTCGAATAATAAATATAAATGATAAAAAAACTAATAAAAATTACATTTTTTTCTGGATTTATTTCAGCCTTTGGGTTTAACAATGTGTTTTATATAAAAATAAATAGTTTATTTATTTTGTTTATCTGGCAAATAATTTAGGCCGCTAAACTACACATTTACCAAAAAAAAAATAAATACGCGCATTAATCTTTATAAAAGTTATTTTTTTGTAGGTTCACAAAATCGTGAGTTTTCTTAGGACAGTGAGATCTTCTGCCTAAATATCTGGTGGAGAGGGTATCAGATACTTCTTTTGGGGGGCGATTACATTTACATGTATCCGTTCTTTTATTTTTGTAATTATTGTAGGGATATTCACGTTACCCATGAGAAATATGATTAGTGTAGTAGATGTGTTTCAAATGGACTTCCTGTCAACCCAGTCTAGTATATATATATATATATATATATATATATATATATATATATATATATATATATATATATATATATATATATATATATATATATACTCTGAAGGTACCCTGATGAGCCGTAGACGACGAAACACGTGTCAGTGGATAACAATATTTTAAAAATAATATATATATATATATATATATATATATATATATATATATATATATATATATGCCGCTCCCCATTTAAGGGGTACCAAATTGGTCAAAGGGAAAATTATTCCCAACTCGTATTTAGGTAAAAATGCACTTTCCTATAAATAATTGAATTCGTTCAAGGAGTATCGCTAACAAAAACAAATAAAACACCTCTCTCTCTCTCTCTCTCTCTCTCTCTCTCTCTCTCTCTGTATATATATTCGTTCAAAGAGTATCGCTAACAAAATCAAATAAAAACATCTCTCTCTCTCTGTGTCTCTGTCTCTGTCTGTCTATCTGTCTGTCTGTCTCTCTCTCTCTTTATATATATATATATATATATATATATATATATATATATAGAGAGAGAGAGAGAGAGAGAGAGATATGTTTTATTTGTTTAATATATATATATAGAGAGAGAGAAAGAGAGAGAAAGAAAGAGAGAGGTGTTTTTATTTGTTTTTGTTAGCAATACTCTTATATATATATATATATATATATATATATATATATATATAGAGAGAGAGAGAGAGAGAGAGAGAGAGAGAGGAGAGAGAGAGAAAGAGATACAGATAGACAGACAGACAGACAGACAGAGCGCACGAAAGTTAGAGAGAGAGACAGAGAGACAGAGAGAGATGGAGGAGAAAGAGAAAGAGAAAATGTTCCGCTTTTAGCCTGGATTGAACCTCCATCTTTTACATCGAACGTCAAGTGCCCATTTCCTTTAGCACTAATCACAGGTGATATTTCAATCTTTATATAAACACTAAAACCTAGAAAATATTGTTCCATTGGTTTTCATTAAGAGGTTTTATCATTGCTTAAAGTAGGTCATAATTTCACTGTTCACTGTGCTCAATCCACAAAAAAAGCAAGAGATATATTGTCATCTACATATTAAATTAAACATATATTCTTGTATGGTACAAGACCATATGGTGTTCATATTCATCAGTTTCGATATTTGAACTATACTCACTTTCTATTTGATTACTTCAGCGAATAGTAGCAATGACTCCCAGTAATACATACGCGCTTTTCGACGCAAGCCAATTATAAGTCCAGTTATGATCATGTTTTTGTATTACACACAAAGATAGAAATATTAATGGTAATGCCTACACAGACAAATGACTAAGCGGATAATTACAAAAACCTGAAAATATTTCGACAATCAAATACAAAGGTGGGTGTAAGTGAATAGATCAGTTCAAGTAAGGATTCCATAAATGTTTCAAAATGACGAGTGTAAGTTTATCCGCACTAATCATACCATAACTATTGCATGGTTTATCAAATAGAAATAGGACAGATTGGATATTTTACACCTGCTCATACGATAGAGCTCTTTGAAATTACTCCAGGGTTTTGGTCCCTGGACTATCAGGCTAACGTAATCAATGTAACATATATGCCTTCAGTATTCCTAATAGTGTGTGACTTACAAGATTAGAAAGAGAGAATTACACAAGTCATTTCCAGTTATAATCATTTGCTCTAGGAGTTGGCGTTTTCTCTTTCTTTATCACAAACAACGCGCATAGAAAAGGAGCGAATTAAGAGAATTTAGAGGCCAACGAAAGTCCATCCACAATGCAGTTTACTCTCCATTTTTGGGCGAAAGTAACAAGGATTCGTGATGAAAAAAACTAAAACATTTAAATATGTACTTCGTGTAAGTTTTTATTTAAATCTTCAAAGAAATTTGAAGTGCACTACTAAGCCACATTTTAATGAAAGATGTTTTGAAATATTTTTTTCAAATCAACTGTACATTATGGCGACGAATTAGATTAAAGTTGTCCAAAGTTGATATTTAGTATCAAATTTTGAAATAAAGTAAATTTTACGGTCAGTCCCTGTGCACGGACAGGTAATTACGTATAATGAATAAACGATAATATCATCACATGAGAGAGAACGAAAAAAACTTCGTGTAGAAAAGAGTTACTTCGTTCCCCTGCGCCATGAGTTACGTCACAATTACATGGTGTCAGGTGTGAGACATCTCTAGAGATGTTATGACAGGTCACAAATCTTCGAGTAATTGCATAGCCTATAATTTCTGGGATACAAACATTTAGATACAAAACCGAATCCGAACCCATAACGACAGCAGATACTTGTACATATGAGATGAGAATATTTCTAAAGTAGAGTTTAAGAACAAAATATATAATTTGACTTATCTGACCAGTCCATTTAACTATTTATTATATATATGTTTATATATGTATCATATATATATATATATATATATATATATATATATATATATATACATGTCATGGGTAAAAAGGGCATTGGGTACAATAGACAAAGAAACACATTCAGGTTTAAAAATGTTCAGGTAAGTAACAACCAGATGGTTGACGAGAAAGTTGACGACAGCAATAGCATAGGCTGAAAGCCAATAAGTCTAACACAACAAAAAGAAAGAAAAAAGAAAAATCGCGTGGAAAAAAAAATGTTTCACCTGCCGCTGTAAAGACCGGTGAGGGGTCGGCCATTTTACACGCGTTTCAGGTCGCTTGTCCACAGTTTAAAGACATTTCAGAAGGACAGGTTCTTTGTGTGCGTCGAAAGCCCAGAGTGTGCCAGTAATCATGCGCGCCCCCTCCGACTCTATGTCGAAAGAAAGGAAAACCCACGGTCCTACGCCCACTCCATTGTGCGATTCAATATTCAAAAGAGGGACGAAGCAACAGTCGCTACACCTGTCGTTATATACTACGTTATATATATATATATATATATATATATATATATATATATATATATATATATATAGAGAGAGAGAGAGAGAGAGAGAGAGAGAGAGTAGCTCCATTTTCCAAAAGCAGATAAAATTCTACTGATAATTGTGTATTCAAGCAAACAACAATAAGCTAATGATACCCCAAATACTCGCCCAAACACCCCATCTCTCTCTCTCTCTCTCTCTCTCTCTCTCTCTATCTATCTCTCTCCTCTCTCTCTCTCTCTCTCTCTCTCTCTATATATATATATATATATATATATATATATATATATACATATATATATATAAGCTGGAGTTTTGTTTGTAAAGATTGGATAGGCAATCCTTTGAATCTACTATATAATTGTACTCGAAATGGAGTGAAGCGTTAAATTTATTTAATTTCATTCTTTTTTTTATTTAAACACGTCTGCCTAACTATATGCACACGTTTTATTGAAATTCTAGAACGCATGAAACCACGTAATGCCAGGTTTTCATCAATCACTCATGCTTTAGCCAAGTATAGGTGTCACCTTAATCGTGGTATTCTAACCAATATGTTTCTTCAAAAGCTTATCATACACAGCAGTATGTTTGGTAACAGACAAATGTGTTTCTTCGCCTTTATCACGCATAATATTTTAAGCATTTATGCATTTTTTATTTCTATGTAGTTTTTCAGAGTAGGTAACAAAGCAAAAAAAGATAGGAAAAATACGTAAACAGGGATAAATGTTACGAATAGCAAAGTAATTTAATATGCTATCTACCTTTATATTTTTTAAAACTCATTTTAAAGTGGTATTGCATTTAATAATGAAGGTAATTGAAAGTCTATCAAATTATTCAATTGTCCTCGATCGGGAAAATATAGTATTATAGTAATACTTTTTAAAAAAATTATGCAATTATCGAAGCTGGGCTATAACTCGACTGAGACTCTTATTTGGGATTTCGTTAAGTCGACAGGCTTTACACTAATGTTATTATCAAGAAAAAATAGATGAAAATTAGTTATAACACACAAAAACTTATCCAGGTAAGTAGAAGAGTAACTTAGTTTCCTTTGATAACATTTATTTTTTCACCCCTTTTTTGTTTCGTTGGATATTCTGGAAAACCACCGGCCTAATTTTTCAGTGACACGTAATCGTAATAAGTTAAATATCATTTTGTTTAGAATTGTGAGGTAGACGGGAATGTTAAGCTACTACTACTACTACTACTACTACTACTACTTCTAATGATGCTGCTTCTGCTACTACTGCCATAAAACTTTTAACACTACTACTACTACTACTGCTACACTACTACTACTACTACTACTACTACTACTACTAATAATAATAATAATCAGAGAGACTTGCTGTTTTTCTGGATGATTGTATCAGATTGTGCCAGATACCAGAATGGATTGTAGTGAGAAGAACTATTTTATTCATTAAATATCCTGCTAAAGGACCAGATGTTGGAAATTACAGATCAATTGCTTTCTTGAAAGATATTAACAGGAATAATCAGTACCAAAGTATATGACCATCTTGATGTTAATGATTCACTACCAGTTGAGCAAAAAAGGGGGAAGAAAAAATGTTCAGGAACAAAAGACCTGCTATCGATTATAAATGTAATTTAAAAAAAAAAACTGCGAAAGGAGAAAAACAAATTTCAATATAGCTTAGATAAATTATGACAAAAAAAAAAGACTATGATATAGTACCACGTTCCTGGGCACTCAGGATATTATAAATGGTAGGAGTGGCTGAAAATATAATTGGGTTGATAGGAAAAAGTATGAGTAGTTGGAAAACTAACATTTTCTCAGATGGGAAACTATTAAGGGCAGTCCATATCAGACGCGGTATCTTTCAATGTTATTAGTTTTCGTCATTTGTATTCGTAACAGCACTCATGCAATTGACACATTTACTAAGAGAAACAAAGATGAGTTACCAACTGGAGAAGAACGGGGCGAACATCATCCACATGTTACTTATAGACGATCTGAAATTGTTTGGCAAATCAGAAAAAAATGACCTTTTGATTCAAATTTACAACAATAGAGTAAAAACATGAAGTATAAGGTTTGGAATTTCAGTAGTTACTCTAACACGAGAGAGCAGCCATGAAAGGCATCATTTTGCCAAATGCTGAAAGAATAGGAGATCCTAATGAAGAAGTGCTTCAACTTAAAACGATGCTCTGCAATGAAATAAAAGAGCAGACAAATAATTGTATATGAAGAGACTCACTGCTACTGAAATGCCGACTGAACAATAGGAACTTGTTCACAGTCATTAATCTATGGGCGGGTGTTCTTAAATTGTACGGTTCAGTTTTTGTACGATGGAAATAGGAATAAAATGAAAAAAAAACACTAGATAGAGACAGTCGGAAACTGTTAGTCAAGTATGAAACACTTCAACCAAATTCTAATGTGCTCAGGCTGTACATCACAAGGAAGAATGGAGGAAGAGGGATGATTGGGATCTGGAAATGTGTGTAGGAGAAGTGTGCATCACTACTTGGCTAACATTCATGAAATGTTACTTGCAGCAGAAGAGAATGAGGAGGATTTAGATAAAGAATCACTGGAACATGAGTATAAGTAAAAGGAGAGAATTGAAGTAGAAAAGTTTACTGAGTGGTTAAGAATGAAATTTCATGGTCAGTTTGAGCAATATACTAACGCAGTATACTATCAAGACACAGATTTTTTTGTGTAAACGTAACTTGAAAAGAGAGACAGAAAATCGTATATTTGCTGCTCAGGAGAACGCACTACATATTAATGCAATTCATAGAAACATCTTTGGGAAGAACCGTTCTGATAAGTGCAGGCTTTGTGGCTTAACTCTTGAAACAGTACCACACATTGTTAGTGCATGTTCTATACTTGCTCACAAAGAGTACAAACGCCGCCAGAACAAAGTATGTGCAAATCTGCATTTGACTTTTTGGAATCGAGGTGATGGACAAGTTGTTCCAACATCACCCAGAAGCTGTAGTGGGAAATGAGGACTTAAGATTCTCTGGAATTTCATGATTCACTGTGATTGAGAGTTAACTCAGAGGAAAATGGATATTGTAGTAGTAAACAAAACACAAATGAATAACAAATCCTTGATGTGGCTTGCCCATCAACTTAGCAGGAACAAAGACTGAGAAACTAAGAAACTATCAGAAACTAAGGGTGAATATTGCTAGGTTGTGGAATAAGAAACTTCCATCGTGCCAATCATAATAGCTGCGCTTGGCTCAATTCCAGATGACCTGGAGAATCAGTAGAACTACTTGGGAGTCAAGTACAACATCGTCATATTTGAGGAATGAGTTTTGTTTGGCACACGAAACATCCTACGCCAGGTACTTTCCATTTAATTGGGTCTTTGGCTATGTTCACTAGCTTTCGTGTACAAGCGCGCTCTTGAGTGAAAAGAAAAACTGCGTGAAACATCACAACATTCTGAAGTTAACAACAACAACAACAGCAAATATAATAATAATAATAATAATAATAATAATAATAATAATAATAATAATAATAATAATAATAATAATAATAGCATTTTCAGTACGGCCAAAGAAAATAATTGGTAAAAAAGAGCAATATATAAGGGGTTTGTTTTACAATAGACATCGGTGCGAAAATGTGCTCCCAAAATATATAAATCAAAGCGAAATAAGTCTTCAGTCTATTAAAATATTTATATCGTTCGAAAAGCAAATAGTGTCGAGTGGGACGTGAGAAGAAGGAAAATGGGCGACACTCAACTTTGACATCTTTGAAGTCTCGGTAATAGCTCAAAAATACAAAAAGACCGACAGAATACTGGTAGTAACCCGCTACGTTACTCTTCAACAGGGTAAACAAATGTATTCAACTTTTACAAAGAAAACACTTAGCATTTCATAAAAATACAAGTTTAAATATGAAACAAAAATAAATAAGAAAAATATGTAATTAATTTTTGATACCTGATATGAAATCTATATCAGAAACAAATATTTATATATCTATTTCAATATTTTGTGATACACGGTACTCAGAAGAATGACAAAATCTTGGTTCAAATCAGCTTTATTGTGGATTTAACAGTTGTTACGGTGAGACAGATCAGGCGAAACAATGGTAGGTTTGTATGAAGAAGGCGCGTACGCAAGAATTTGATGAACTCTTTCTCTCTCTCTCTCTCTCTCCGTCTCTGCCCATCAAAAACAAACTAAACTAATTTAAATTCGGCCGCTTATTATGTAATTTCCTGTGATCTTTGACATCAGCATTCTCTTTATTCTGTTAATCGATTCTGAGCCCGCTGGCGGTCGCTGGCTTTCAGCTTTATTCTGCCTTTTTTTTTAAAATTGCCTTTCAGAATTTTCAATTATTGTTTTTGTTTTGAGTTGCCAAACGTTGCTGAATTTTACATCGTTTCTCGAAACGGTCTTTCTAAAATTTTAGTATTACTTTTGTTATGACCTCCGATTTCATTCTGCATTCTCATGGATTTCCTTAAACACGATTGATTATTTAACAAATATTTAAGAGAGGGACCATTATTTATCTTAACTGTTATAATAGGCGAAGGCGATATCTTTATCAATTTTCGAACAGTAAGCTCGCTTTTAAAAAAACATTTTTTTAATTACATTTTCACCCCAAACAAGGCAAATTGTCACTTTGGTGTAGGGGCTACTATCAGGGGCAACAACTACTGGGGTGCTATGTAGGGATTTGGGCAGCAAGATGTCGGTTCACGTTACACTTGAACTTCTGCACGTCAGTACTATTGGGGAAGCAGGGACCTGGAATGGAATTCCAAAATCTAGCGGTTCTGGGGAATAAACTACTGGAGTAGAAAGATCTTTTACATCTAGGGATCTCTACAGTGGGGGGGATTTAGTAGCCTGTCGGGTTTGTCGAGGGTGCTCACGTCGTGGGGCCACAAGTGCTTGCAGTTCGTCAGAGCATTCACCACTAAAATACTTGTAGAACAGGCAGAGGGATGCAACATTTCGTCGATGGGACAAAGGCTGAAGCTTAACTGCCAGTTCAAGGCCTACCAGGTTTGCGACTTTCTTTTGAACCGTGTACCTTTTAATTATGCAATATCCGAATTTAGTTATTATATGAATAAAACCTTCCTATGCTCACAGGATACAGCTTCACTCATATACAAAATACCATATAATACTAGTTGGACACCCGACGTTGCTCAATCGTCCAATACGTTTAAACATGATATTTTAATTTATGCAGATTGCGTATGTATTATTATATATCATTCCTCTATTGAATTTTGTATATTACAACTAATAATTTATAATGGAGACTAATCCGAAAAAAAAATTGAATAAATAAATAAATAAAATGAAATAATAATAAAATGATAATTATAATGACGTTCATCGAACTCCGTATGCGTTTGTTTACTTCAGCTGATATTGTAGTTTGACGATGAATGCCCTGGAAACGGAGTTTACATCCACAGAAACCTGTGAAAACCGCACTCATGATGAAACAGTTGTCCGATGAAACAAAATAATACGAATAACAAATCCTCATCTCAAAATTTCAGAAACGATATATATATATATATATATATATATATATATATATATATATATATATATATATATATATATATATATATCAATTAAGCGAAGGCCACTATTTATTTGTTTGTAAACAAATGAGGGTTTGCGCACTCTCTACGACGGGCGAGTTGGATTTAATACACACTCTAAGAGAAATATTTACAGCACTGATTCGTGGTCCGATGGTTAGCTGCCGATTGTCAACGTAAGGATTTTAGGTTCGATTCACGGTTGGGGAAAGGTGTATTATAAGCCGCACTGATGAGTTGTGATACAACGAACCAGTACTGCGTGTGGGTGACAAATATATACATCGCTCTTGTCACTTTTTATCTCTATATAGATATATTATTTTATGTCACGTATCAATTTTCAGTATATACATCGACTTTTCTCAATACGCAAGTAGAGCTAATTGATAATAGCCAGAAGAATAATCACAAGCATTAAACGTGGTAAATTCTGTAATGCGTAGGTGCCATATGGTAGAGAGGGTTTCTTGTAATTATTGAATGAAACTAGTTTAGTCTTGGCGGCATTGACCGCGACCAACCACTTTTGTCCCCATTCCACCACAGATTGGAGTTGTTCCTCTAGTGTTTCTGCAATTTCTTTAGAAATGTGTTCATTCGTCTTCCTGTCGTGCCTGCCATAGAGTGTAGTGTTATCAGCATATATACCCATCTCAGGGGCAATTTTGTCGGGGAGGTAATTTATGAATATCAGGAACAATAGAGGTCCAAGGAAAGAACCCTAGGGCACCCCCGCATTTATATCGTATTGTTTAGATGTACGACCGTCGAGGCCAACCTTGATTTTTCTCTTATCTTAGAAGGATTTAATTATGTTAAGTATTCTACCAGTGATACCGTATAATCTAATTTTCATGAGTAGACCCTCATGCCATACCCTCTCTACCACCTATAGCAATGGCCAACGACTCTTTATCTGAGAGTACATCTTTCAAGCTCCTTGGCCTAACGTTCACAGGACACATGAGTTGGAACAATTACATTGAAGGCATTGCCAGGGCCGCATTGCCAGGGCCGCTGCAAGAAAGGTCGGATCTCTCTATCGTGCTAGAAAACTACTAACACCCGAAAGTATCCTGTACCTCTATAAGGCCATCATTCGCCCATGTATGGAGTATTGCTGTTAACTCTGGGCTGGTGCATCTGATGCTAGTCTCTCACTCCTTGACAAGGTTCAAAAGAGAGTCGCAAACCTGGTAGGCCCTGAACTGGAATCTAACCTTCAGCCTCTGTCCCATCGACGAAATGTTGCATTCATCTGCCTTTTCCACAAGTATTTCAGTGGTGAATGCTCTGACGAACTACAATCACTTGTGCCCCCACGACGTGAGCACCCTCGACAAACCCGACAGGCTGCTAAAGCCCACCCCCACACTGTAGAGATCCCTAGATGTAAAAGATCTTTTTACTCCAATAGTTTCTTCCCCAGAACCGCTAGACTCTGGAATTCCATTCCAGGTCCCTGCTTCCCCAACAGTACTGACGTACAGAAGTTCAAGTGTAACGTGAACCGATATCTTGCTGGGCAAATCCCTACTTAGTACCCCAGTAGTTGTTGCCCCTGATAGTTGCCCCCTACACCAAAGTGGCAATTTGCCTTGTTTGGGGTGAAAAGGTAATAATAAAATAAATATATATATATATATATATATATATATATATATATATATATATATATATTTAACACTTTCTACATTCTTATAGAGAAAGATAGAGAGATAAAGAGAGTGTGAGAAAGAAACAGAGAGAGAGAGAGAGAGACAGGAATACAGAAAGACAGACGGACAGAGGCAGAGAGAAAGAAATATATAAGTAAATAAATACTGAGACATTAGGATATGAAAGGGATATATACATCTATATCTATATTTTAAAGATTAGGATATATATATATATATATATATATATATATATATATTGTCATTAAAAAGTTAAACAGATGCTTTATATAGCTCCATCCCTTTGATGTTTAAACGTGTATCCTTTCTCCCCCTGTGACCATGTGACCGACCAAGCTACCCCACATATCCTCTGCAACCATGCTTTGCCGAGAAACAACAACTTGCATGCCCCTCCCCCAATTTAATTATATACTTTCAGCGACCCGGTATACTGTTCGTAAATTCCATCCTGCTTTATATATATATATATATATATATATATATATATATATATATATATATATATATATATATATATATATATATACACCCACACACACATCTATATACGTAAATACACACGCATATATATATATATATATATATATATATATATATATATATATATATATATATATAAGCAATAGCTTTAGATATTTTATATATTTTTCTACTCCACTATCAAACATTTAAACCTCTTTGCCCCTGTAGCGCTTGCTTTGGACGTCGTCTCCTTTTTGACTGGGGCAACATGTGCTTTGTATTAAACCTTAGCGTATGTACACATACATGTATGAATGTGTATGTTTTTTTTCCCTCTCTTTCATTCCCACACACACCCTCTTTTTCTCTCTCTTACTGTATATATATATATATATATATATATATATATATATATATATATATATATATATATATATATATATATGTATATATATAACACAAATCAAAACAAAGTGAAAAGTTTTTGCCCCGTATCTCCCTATGTCAGACAAAGTTGGGGTCGGGCTGTGCAATGTGCCGTGTGCTTCGTTGGTTTAAATTGGGAGGACTGTCCTAGAAACGAGGGCCGGATAGAACACGGTATCCAACTGAAAAGGCGACGGAAGGGTTGGAGTGTGTCGCTGTGGGTGTGAGGTATGTGCTGGCGAGGATTGTCTATTCAGAGACTTAAAAAAAATTGCCGGGGTTTAAGCATTTTTCATCCGTTTTCTTTAAATTTTCTTGATAACATCATTCCGTTTTCTATTTAATTCAGTCTATCTGTTTCTATCTTATTCTCTTTCTTGTTTATATTTTTTTTACTTATTATGTCTATAATGTATTTTTCGATATATAAAAACAATTCTTTTATGTACATTGGTAACTACGTTATCGTCTCTGTTTTATAAGGAGCTGGGGCGTCTATGTACCTATATTTCTATCTGTCGATCCATCTATCTACCTATCTACTATCTACCTATATATCTTACTATCGTGTGATACAACCTGTGAGACCGCCTTTATTAATATAAAATAGTGTTGTCTATTCAAATCATATCGATAATATCTGTCAGTTTATTTATATTTGTATTTTTCATATTTGATGAATACTTAACATAATAAAATCCTTCATAAATAAGAGAAAAAGGCACGTTGCCATCGACGTTGTACATATAAACAATATGGTATAAATGCATCAGAGTTCAATCATTACATCATTATCTACTATACAATGAAATTATTGCAGAAATTCCCCTCTAGACCAAATTACGATAGGTTTGTAATAACAAATTCCACATACAAAATTATTAAAAGAGACACATTCATTCGGTATAATAAAATCCTTCCTGACTTCCTACGAGCGACATTATCACAATCGTCAAGATTATCAGACGAAGTGTTCCTTTCTCATCTAAATCAAAATCCTCCCACCGTCATCAGTTAACACCGGGTAATTAATTAATAATTATCACCATATTTCCCTGACACCCTTATTAACTAGATGAAACACTTATACATATACAGCTAGCTTTACACACCCCTCTTCGAAAATTAGGATTTCTCCCAAATAACATTCCGGCTATTGCCATTGGCTGAGACCATTAAATTCTATTTTCCAGATTACACACTTTCCTAAAAATAAACGCGTGAAACCTTGTTCAATATGACCGCTCAATCTATACAAATCATTAGTTTTATGCATATTAAATCACATATACAAATCTTCATATTCATAACTTTACGTAGTTATACTCTCACCTTTTACTACCCACATACCGGCGTGCATTGTTTTTAATCAATTATAATTTCACATCGTCGCTTTTCATAGAGTAGTTCATACAAACACTTACCATTCCATTTACTTATAATTTACACGAATAAATAGTCGTAAATTTGGTATGACTAACTAATCGCAGCTTCTTCTGATAATGTTTACATCTACTTCAAATGGTATTGCTTCGTTGGTAACACCGTCGTAAATTATGCCATTTTGAATTAATTATATTAACATTTTTTTTTACAAATCAATACAATAAAAATATTTCGTCGCAATTTTCTCCATATCATGTACGGTTTTAGCGTTTTAAATTATGCCATGAAAAAATAAACTGATTTCTTAATAAACGAATACAAGTTGTTATCTCTACCGTATTATAAAAAGAAACCACAGAACCAACGATACTGTCATTGCATAAAAACATTTACACCAGAGGCGTCGGCATCTTTTACCTTGAATAAGCAGTACGTAATAATTTACAGCTCTTAAGAAAATTACGAACGAACAATATTTTCTATTATATTAAAACATTTACATAATAAGCAGCGCCACTACTTTTTTATTATTAAAGAGTACATGTTTATGTAGCGTTTTAAAAAACATTTGTCTTTTACATAAAAAAAAATCCTCCAACTTTCCTCCTTTAATGTTTTGATTTAATAAAAAAATACGATTGAATCGAGCGTCTGAACTTATGAGATGAAAATATGAACAAACCTCTTACTAAAAGAGAGTTGTAGCAGCCACCTACACCAAAGTGACACCTAGATTTAGATGAATAGGCAAAAAGAAAACAAACTGTTTTTCGATTTTGCAGCGTCTTCTAAACTTTACACGCTCATATTTTCTTTTTGTTCTTGGTTTTTAGGGGTGCGTTTTCGATTCTTTTTTATTATTACTACTTTAGATGTTTCGTTTGTTGACGGACTAAAGTATCATAAAAACTATTTCTTATTAGATAAAAATATATATTTACAACCAATGTCTTAATTGCATCCAAAAATTTATCCTTTTCATTAATTTTGATTCAGTTTTTATCTGAGTACATTTACGCTAGATTCTATATTTTTTCTCTATCAAATAATTTACACCGTTAAAGTAAAAAGTTCCCTTTCATTACTACGGATAGACATTTGTTATATATATATATATTTTATTTACTATACTTTTTTGTTTACTTCTCTTTCCAGTGCTCATTTACGACACTGCTCAGACATTAATTGTGTTACCTAAGCTCAACCTATACAATTTCCTTTAAACTGACAACTTCTATAGGTTTTTGACTATGATGATAAGGCAATCTCTTTTAACTTTGGCAATTAGTTTTCGAGATATAATGACATGTATTATGCCATGTAATTCACTGTTCTACGTACTCGCGATAAACAAGTCTACTTGTCTCTGCACGACACTGCCATCCCTCCAAATTTCTTTTTAGGTTTATAGTTTTTGCGGGTGGGTATGCTGACGACATATATAAAGGTTAAACTTGGGGCAAATACTTTGACAATCCTCCTCATAAATGGGGTTTCTATTGAGTAAGCGGTTCTTACTATGGCAAGGTTGGGTGAGTCTAATCCATACGACGTTCTATTCATGTTAAATAGGATAGGAGTGTCTATTCCAAACGCGATTCTTTACATAAATACGTTGCGAGTTGGCCACCACGAACAACTGTAGTTTAATTTTTTAGAGAGGGGGCATGCTTTCACCGGGCAAGACCAGGTAACGTGTCCTGCCAGTTATTCCTAATATTCATAAATGACCGCCTTGATAAAATTTTCTCTGAGATTGGTATATTTGTTGATGACACCACGCTCTATAACAGGTAGTAAGGGAAAACAAATGAACGCATACATAAGGAAATGGCAGAAATACTAGAGGAAAATCTCCAATCGGTAGTGAAATGAGGACATAAATGGATGGCCACATTCAATGCGGGCAGGACTAAGCTAGTTTCCTTCAATAATTACAAAAAAAAACCTCTCAACCACAAATAGCTATGGATAAAGATACATTACCTAAAAGTACTCCTTTGAAACTCCTCAGTTTAACGTTCGCAGGGAACATTAGTTGGAACAGATACATAAAGAATATTGGAGAACTGCAAGAAAACAAGTTGGCTCTCTACCGTGCTAGTAAGATACTGAAAATATCCTGTACCTCTACAATGCCACCATTCGCCCATGTACCGATTATTGTTGTCATATTTGAGCTGATGTACCTGCTACTCGTCTCTTACTCCTGAATATGGTTCAAAAGAGAGTCGAAACCTGGTAGGTCCTTAACTGTTTAAACCTCTGTCCCATCGACAAAATGTTGCATCTCTCTGCCTGCTTTACAAGTATTTTAATTGTACTTCTTCAACATAAATAATCCTGACAAACCATACAACCAGCAAAAGCATACCCTTACCAAAAGAGATCCCTAGATGTAAGAAGGCCTTCTACTCTAATAGTTTCTTTCCCAGAACTGCTACACGCCGAAACTTGATTCAAACCCGTGTAAGATTTTATGAGTATTTTCCATTCTTTAGACGTTCAACACAACATATCTATATGTCTATCTATGTGTTTAACGTTATTACGTTAAGGGACCGCTTTTCTTTTCGGTTCTGTGTGAATAAACATTACGTTTATTTGTGAGTTAGGTATTTTATCACATGATACAAAAATGTTTCGAATTCATCTACAAGATGACAAAAGTGTGCTGAAAGCTTAATACATAAACTAAGACAATTGGAAATTTACAGAGAATTATGAACTAATGGTTTATGTGATTTAATGCGTATATGTGTGTATGTTTGTGTGTATGTTTGTGTACCTGCGTGTTTGTATATTCGTAGATATTCAAGTTATCATAATATACCTATAAAAATAAGTTCATTACAAATTTGAATCGTATCAACTCATATAGGCAAAGCTGGACTTTATTAATCCAAATACTCCACCGCTGTGAATTTTAAAATAGAAAATAAATAGTTTTAAATGAATATATGCAACATATGCGTTCGATTTCTCAAAATATATACGCATCATTACAATTGATATGGTTATATATACATATATATTAAAAAACGTATATACTAGCTTTGGATTATCTAGATTTATATATTAATTTTTTAAAACAGTTGCCAATAGTGGAATGTACATTTTAAATTTGTATGTTCACTTTTTCTCATATTTTACGCAATAATGTCGTCGCTAGTTAAAATATGATGTCATTGTGAGGCTGGAAACAGATACTGCACTTTGAAATATTTTTTGCACAAAATATAAAATTATTACATATTGAACAAATAAGGCAGATGGATAACAAAAGTATTGCAAAATAGTAGTCTTTGGATATTCTCGTTCTCAAATACTTGAAATTGTCTATCTATCTCTTAATTAGAATTATAGCTAAAAGATAAATGAACCATAACTGCTGCTGCAAGTAACACTTGATGACTGTTAGCCAAGTAACGGTGCACACTTCTCCCCCGACGGTGAAGTGCTACATACTTGACTAATAATTTCCGTGTGTCTCCACCTTTTTCATATATTCCTGTGTCCATCCTACAAAAGCTGCACTAATTTACAACAACTGCCCATGAATGTAATTCTTTTTGTAACAAAGACATATTAAATAAAAAATCACACCTATCTGTTTAAATGTATGTATGTATGTATGTATGCATGTATGTTTGCCTAAACCTGTCGACAGAGGTGACGAATTTCACGAGATCGGTATCATTTTGAAGCCCGACGCTTCGAACGACAAATATCGAAACATTGGCCAAAGCATTAATACCTTCACTCTAAACTGGGCACTTTTCTACAAGGAGGGGTCGATTTTTGCGAGCCATTTTTGCAAGTCAGCGTATCGGTTGCCTAATTTTAAGGTTCCGAACTTCCGGTTGCCTCATGGGGTAGCGGTAAGACGCCAGATTTTCTGTACCTTTTTTCCGCCTTCGCCTGACGGGTTTGAGCCTGCCTGTCTACTACCACTTTTGCTTCGCTCAACACACACTCCAAACACCCGGGTTAGTATTAAATAAATAAAAATTTTAAAAATACTACTGTATTATCTTTTAATAGTCTTTATATGTATTCTCTGTTTTTAATTTGCTTATAATTTGTTTTTCATGGAGATGGGCCATCCTGATAGATAATTTTAAGATCATAAACATTCCTTTAATTGCAGTTGTTTGTATTTTATTTGCATTTTATTCAAACGGTATTAGTAGTTTCTGAAATTCTTTTTCATGATACTAGTTGCTATTATAATTACTGGGAAGGAGTTTGATCTTAAGATTCCAGTTTCTTTCCATACCGTACATAAGGCCTTGATATTTCGTTATCGTCTCCCCATGAGCTCAGTTAAGGTCTGCATCGTTTGGGACACTTACTTCTACGAGGGTTGCTACTTTCTCTCTCTTGTCTCATACTACTATTACTTAACAGTTCCGTGTATTAGGTACATAGGTGTAGGAATTTCATAGTCATAATAGACGGTGTATGAGGTTCTGCATTGGATAATCAACTTTTATAACTTTGCACATTGGATTGTATTGTCTGATACCCGTCTTACGGCATAACTTTACAAGCATAAGTCAAGTGTATCGCACTCTTTACTTCTGTATGTAAGAACCTGTGCTTATTTTTACTTAACGGAAACATCTTTTTAAAAACATTCGTCATTAAGTCTCGATCTTTGACAGCCATTATCATTCCCATCTGGGACTAAAAAAACGAGCTTCTATTCAGCCAGTCTATAGAGCCATCTTTATTGTTATATTCCTGTAATAGTTAATCCAGGAAATACGTGGCACACAATTATTTGGCCCGTTCTTCCAGTTCCCTGTAGTGAAAGGTATTCGTGTATTTTTTTCGCCTCTCCTGTGCTATTTTCGTTGAAGGCTTGTTTTTCGTTTCTGTATCATTTAAAAATAGTCGTGTATAAAATGTTTAGATAGTATTAGTATAATATAGGTTCTAATTTCATATCACAGCCTTCCCAGGGATTGCATATTTTTGGAGGGTGTGGTTATATAGTTTTTGTTCTGTTATCATTGCAGTATCTTTCCCGGAGACTAGTAGTGTAGCAAACTTTCTGTTGTCATGATATGAAAATTAGAACCTATATTATTATTTAAACTTTCTGTTGTCATGATATGAAAATTAGAACCTATATTATTATTTAAACTTTCTGTTGTCATGATATGAAAATTAGAACCTATATTATACTAATACTATCTAAACATTTTATACACGACTATTTTTAAATGATACAGAAACGAAAAACAAGCCTACAACGAAAATAGCACAGTATATCCTTCTTCTAGTATTAGTTCCTCATTTTTGAGAGAAGGTGGTGTACTATCAATCGATGGCCAGGATCTCTTACTCTAAGACCTTATTTCATACTTTTGGGGTTAGACTAGTATATATTCGTTCACACTAATATAACCTCCCAGAACTAGCAATAATATGTAACCGGAGGGTACATATTATTGCTACTTTCACAACCACAAGACATTACAGTAGGCTGCATTACGGCAGTAACGCATCGAGTGTTGCCTGCAAATGGTCTATTGTATTGTATTGTCTATCAACGTAGATATAGGACTTTAGATATACAGGAGGGAATTAATCTAATGGAGTTAAATCGCACGAACAAGGTGGCCAGTTAAAAGTTCATTTCGTAAAAAATATTTGTTCCTTAAATTTATCTCTCAGTATTTTTTCTAATTTTTTGCAATTTGTAAACGTTGACAGAATGTCAGTCTTTACATGATGAATAGCCAAACCAAGTTAATTTTTTGCTCATGTTTTATTCTATAATTTTGTCGATAGCAAAAGTGTTATGTCGCTGTGGGGCTGGGAACAGATACTGCACTTTGATCGAGTATTTGATAAAAATATCGATAGAAAAAGGCAGAGAAAGAAAAAAGAACACATAAAACATAGAATTGAAGACAATTGGGGGTGTTGTATTAACAAAATATCCGGAGGTCATGTGTAGGGAAATTGAACAATAGCAAAATACAGGCCGACAAAAGATTAAAATAGAACGAAGTTTTATCCCGTTATTTTTGCACTTGTGAACTCCAGAAGGTGACGAAAAAAACAAAAACACAAACGAAAATACAGCCAATTTGAATTGCTGAAGTAAGGCAGATTGGGATGAAAATAATGATAACAAGTGAGACATGCATGGTCCCCCGTAAGTGCACAGGAATGTTCAACATTTGCCCCCTCCCATTGAGCCCCAAACTCCCCAGTGGACGTCAAATCTTAGTGAAAATTAATAAACGGTGCAGTTTTAGCTCTAAACATATGTAATTTTGAGTTCTGCACAATGCAAAAAAAAAAAAAAAAAAAAAAAATCTATGCACCCATTTAGACCCAAAAGTTCCCAAGGCCTTAATATATTTAAATTTGAGTTCAGCACCATGTACACTTCTAAATAAATAATCACCAAAATGGAGTGTTTTTATTAGCCCTAAAAGAGTCCCTAGGGAACGCCCAAGAGTTATTGCGAAGTATAGACAAACAAAATTATATAGAAACCAGTTAGTTACAAATTTTCAGAAAGTTTTATAAAAGAACCCAAGCCATCAGTTTTTTTATAAGCACAAAAGTGTCAATTTTAGCCATTTTAATCTGAAAGGAACTCCTAGGAGAGCAACCGGAGTTTCCCGGAAAATCTATTCTGTTCCGTTTTTCTCATATCATCTTTAATATATTTAAAAATATTCCAAGGTGTGTGAGAAAAGTGCTGACAGAGGAACGGACCAACGGAAGAACAGAAGAACGGGAGAACGGACAAGGGTGAATGTACAGGTCCCCCTCATTTTTTCAGGGGACCAATTGACCGTAATCTTTTACAGCATAATACAAATAGAACATTTTTTTTCAGAACTTTAAAAATTCCCAAACTTCCTGTTTCAATCGACGTTAGAAAATTATTTCTATCATATTCACAAATTATTTATATAATATTCAAAAATACTAAGTAGAGTTCGTTTCTTAATCTTTTTAGTCTAGTTTGTCATGTTTCTGAAAAAAACAGTCCATTCTAGACGAATATAATTTTCATTTGTGTTCTAATACAGAATACCCTTTTTGGGGAAGCAAAATGTTTCTAAATTTACAAACCGACCTTCTGTCTAACTTTGCTCTCGCGGGGAAACAAGTAAATAAGCACTATGAAGTAGAGGAGAAACATACCCACTATTTTGATAGACAACAGACCAATCACCCTACTTAGAAACTTGAGCACCATACCCTTTTCCGATAAATTAACTAAACGAGAAATTCCTAGCATTCAAACTATATCAGAAAACGTATTGCCTCGTTTTTTTTAAATAATATATTATGCTTATCAGGTTTTCGAATCCTCCCCACCTCCCTCTCCCTCACACAGCAGTTTTTTATATGGTCTGTGCAAATAAAGTGTATCCTAAAAACGGATATCAGCCAAAGATTAAACCGAATTCTTTGTTTCCCAACTGAAAGTGACGCCTTTATTGTTGAAACTTGCGTAATAGACGTCTTATGTTTTGCTTTTCTTCTCATTGAAAAATGTTGGGAATTCCTGGGCACGCTTGTAACACAGAGCCACAGGGCCCTTTAGCAATTTGGGAAGGTCTCTAGAGATTAAGTAGTTTAAATTGTGTATAAAAATCATTATATATAAGTATTTGACAACTAAAACATATTTTGCAAATATGTGGCACCAAATGTTTTAGTTGGACACGAATTAAAATGCGAACATAAAACAACATCTATACCAATATGAAATACGCGTGACTGTCGGATTTAGTTTGGGTGTGTCTATTTCACGAGATATGACTCTTCTTTGAAATATTAATGTCCAATCAGAATACATAAAGTGTTGCCTAAAAGTATCGAGACGACGATAGATATTAAAGTTATTTTTTAGATGTAAACGACATATAATTTCGAATTATTTGAAGCATTCGGCCAACTATTCTCACTCTGGATGTTATTCAAACAATGATCCGGCTAACGAAATCCCCAACCTCCTTCAGGTACATTTAGTCGGCTTCAGAAATCTAAGGCGATGATTGATTGTTCAACCTCCAGAAAAATGTCACTTAGAAACGTTTATTTCTCATTTTTATTATGTGCGCCAATCGTGCTTGCGATGGTAATAATGCAACACCAAATTTTTTTAAAGATTTTCACGCGGTCATAACTGACATAACAAAAGCGAGCTACTTTCGGGTGTTAAAAAAGTTATTTTCTAAATGTTATATATATTCCCTCGTTCGATAAAGCTCGCCTGAAGAGGACCCGAGGTTTCATCGATCGAATCGTCGAGAGAATAACACCCAAGATGAGAACACAATTCGTATTAATCGAAATACGAAATATCAATTATCGTTTCTGCATTTCAAAAACAAAGCTTGAAATTTAATCGTCAATTCATCCAACTTAATCCAATCAAAATATCATAGCAAGGGGTTTGAACAGAGACTAATACAAAAGAGTTTTAATTTAACTAATACCATTACAGAAATTAACATCAGAATTATTTTGGATTGTGAAAAAATTACCTTAGGTACGTTTAAAGATCTATTTTAGAATCTTATACAAATAAGTTAATGAAGGTAAAATGCAATGTTGAACACTTACTTTTTATTGGAAATGCGTATTTAATAACAAGAAGTATTAAGGCCTGAGACAGAATACTATTCACATTGCTTTATATCAGACTTGGCTTCATCAAGCAGTTCACCAAGGCTCTGACCAAAAATGATTAGTTCTTCACTTACTTGTGTCACTTATGTTTTCTATGATTGACCATGGAGAAGATGAAAGCTGGCATCTTTGAAGGTCTTCAGATCTGGTAGATCCAGAGTTCTAAAACCCATTTAGCAACGTGGCACAGGAAGCATGGAAGACATTTGTCTTGGTAGTAAAGAACTTTCTTTGCAACAATAAGGCCAGAAACTACGCAGAACTTGGCACAATATGCTAACCGCTTTCAAAAACCCGGACTGTCACATTAGCGTTAAGATGCATTATCTATTTTCGTATACGGACCGGTTTACTCAGAACCTATGCTCAATGAAAGAGGAAGAGGGGAAATATTCTACCAGCACCTGAGAGATGGACACAAGTTTCAGAGTCGCTGAGACGCATTCATTATTGTTGACCACATGTGGATTCTGAAGCTAAGCATTCAAGGAGTGTGAAGAAAGGGGTATTTAAGCCCTGAATTTTGAACAATGAAAAAGCAACGTGCAATTTTCGTGTACGTATCTTTAGCCTTGCGCACCATTTAGTTTAAAGTAATCGATGTTTCCATCAGGTAATTCATATATGTGGTTGAGAAAACATTTTTTTCTCTCATAAATATAATTATGGTGATAAGTGTTGTCAAAAAATCAGCTGATAATGCTACAAAAATCTATTCGATTTTGTCACAAAATCTGATTTTAAAAATCAACATAGCACAGGACCTTATTTGAAGGAGAGAAAAGGATGCGATTTCCTGAATCAGCGGTGCAAAATTACCTACATCAGTTGTAATGTGACAATATTGCAAAAGGAAAAAAAAATGTTTCCCAGTGTAATCAGTGGTGTCAGTTGTTCATATAGTACAGTAAAGTTTGCTCCCCCCATCGTATTGATTTTTATTGAAAGTTTATTGCCCTTTTGTTTTTGCTTGAGTTGGCTGTATCTTCTTCTTCTTCTTCTTCTTCTTCTTCTTCTTCTTCTTATTATTATTATTATTATTATTATTATTATTATTATTATTATTATTATTTACTCACTAGGATTAGTCACACAAGCCCTCATCAAAGATTTCTCTTTGGGAACAACTTGTCTTGTCTGAGTGACAAGCAGTCTCTCCGGATTTCAAGTACTCTCCTCCTCTTTCGATAACTTTTGCAGAGGAATTTGCATTATCGAAGCAACCGCTTACCATTGATTTCTTATCACAATCGACTGTTGGTCTTCACTGGAATTTGTGTGGCAATACGCATTCCTAAGATCCCAGTCCTCTTTGCACTCAACTAGCGGAGGCTTGGCTCGTGCTTACACTCCTCAGTCTTTCCACTCTCTTTCATCCTCATTTATTTGGTGTGGTACTAGTTGTTTATGCTAATACGCAAGAAAACGGGAGGAAGCGGGGGCGCCGATGAGTAAAGTTATAATTTTTCAATTTTAGTTTTCATGAATCCATGTGATATCACTTTATGTTTTTCATTTGTAGCAGTTTTTGTATGTCCTGCTTATCCCTGTACGTTTCCGCATTCAATGGGTTTCCTTAATAATTTCAGCAGTTTTCGTTATTGTTATGTTGTATTTTCTCAGGCAACCTCTGATTTTAATCTCCCCCCTATTCTTTTTTTCCAAGATTTTCGGTAAATTTTTTTGCGGTCCTGCCTTAGCTGGACTTTCTTAATTTTCGATATCCATTTGAGTTCCATGTATTTGCTCCGCTTCTTTGCCTCTTTGATATTCACTCTGTAGTTTGCTGCAACGGCAGAATCTACAATCTAGAAAGACTTTCTCTTCTTGTTAACAATTATGACATATGGCATTCTTGCTTGGATGGGTTTATCTGTCTGTACATCCATGTCCCATAGGATTTTGTGACTTTCATTTTCAAGTATTGCTTCCGATTTGTGCTTGTACCATTTGTTGTGGTATTTAAGATGATTTTTCCTGCAGACTTTCCAGTCTACTGTTTTCCCCTACTTAAACGTGTCTACTTTTTATATCCTTGTGAGGCTAGTTTTCTGCATTCGCTTATTATGTGATTTATTGCACTGTCTCTTTGTACACAGAGTCTTGTTGATTCTTGCTTTGATGCGTTATCTTGTGTGGCTGTTATTAGCGATTCAGTTTCTGTATTTACGTTTTCTTTTTTGTTGTCATGTCAAAGTTTTTTATAGGTTTCATTTTTGTCTTATACATGAATCGTCCGTGTAGCTGCTTCTCTTCCTATTTTTTTTGGTGTGATATTCCTTGTCTCTTTCTTTTCATCTTGTTTGTTTTTTTTTGTTTGTTTTTTTGGTGTTTCCTGCTGCGACAATTATTCTTTCGGCGTTCTGCACCATGCATTTTTCTAATTCGTTTTTTTTTGTTATTTATACAGTCTTCTATTTATTATTATTGGCCAACAAGAAGCTTTCACACAGGTCATCAAAGATCTCTCCTTGAAAATAGTCTGGGGTGTTCCCTGCAAGATGAGTGACAACACGTCTCCTCAGACTTCCAGCACCCGCCATCTCTTTCGATAGTATTTGCAAATAAATTTGCATTATCGCATCAGCAGTTTGCTATTGATTTTTCGTTAGCAGCGACTATTAACCCTCACTGGAATTTAAATGGCGATAAGCCTCCCCAAGGTTCCAGTTCTCTTGCACTTCTTCCAGCGGAGGTTTGGTCTTTTCTTCCTCTTGACTCTACTTGGCTGTTGGTCTTACTCTTTTATGGGGGTAGTGATGTGGAAATAGCGGGGTAGGGTGGGGTTATAGAACTTATAAATATGCAGCTTCAATGTTCCTCGCTCCATACAGCGCTTCATGTTTTGCCTCTGCAGCAGTCCGTCTGACCCGCGCTTTTTGCTTAAGTGTGTCAGTCTCCACACTCAAGGGATTTCCTTAATATTCAGCTGTTTCATTATTTATGTTCGTTGTATTATTCTAGCCATTCCTTTGATTCCACTTTCTCCCATTCTTCTTTCAATTTTTTTCGGGATTGTTCCTAGTGCTCCTACAATTATAGGTATTATTTTTATTTTCTTCATCCTCCATATCCCGTTCAGTTATCTGGCTAGCTCTGTGTATTTGCCCCGTTTCTCATTTTCTTTAATAATCTACCCTGTGGTCAGCTAGAACAGCAAAGTCTATGATTTGACAGGACTTTTCTTTCTTTGTAATTATTACGACATCCGTTCTTCTCGCTTCGATGGATTTATCTGTTTGCTATTATTATTATTATTATTATTATTATTATTATTATTATTATTACTATTATTATTATTACTATTATTATTATTATTATTATTATTATTATTATTATTATTATTATTATTATTATCATTATTATAAACTTACTGGAACTTATAAATATGTTCAGTTCTTTTGCAATTTGAGTCTATTTGCGTCGTTTTATGTCTTCTTATTCTTCAACATGTAGAATACATGAGACGCTAAATTATAAGATTTAACACGAGTTTTTCTTTTTTGTAACAATCATGTCATTCGGTCTCTTCACACGAATCAATAATCGTTGCAAATTATTTGGCGTTATTACAACAGCCGTTTACAACTGATTTCCCACCAGAACAGACTACTAGTCACATCTAGAATTTGAGATACAATATACTTGTGCCAATTCCTAATATTGTTTTTAACGCTTCACGACGACTTTATATATATAGATGGCATCATCAACAAATACGTATGCGCATTTGAGAGGAGACATATCTTCATAGTTCGAGGTTAGATCGTTATATTTCTGACATTTTCTTGTTCTACAAGGCTCATGATTTTATTATCATTTGATTTCTGTTTTTTGTCTATTTAAACAGCTTTTGCTGGTGGCGTTCATTGGTTATGCGAGGTATTACTGCAATCAAGGAATTTCCTTGATTTTCATTTGATTTCTCATTGTCATCAGTTAGACGGTATCAACTCCTTCTTTTAATCGAATTTCCACTCAACTTTCGCAATGTTTTTGAAACTATACTTAGTATGTCTACACTCATTCGTATTATAATAATTCCCTTCCTGATGCATATTCCTTTATTTACAGTGTACATATTATTATTATTATTATTATTATTATTATTATTAGTAGTAGTAGTAGTAGTATTAGTAGTAGTAGTAGTAATAATAATCCTAGAAGAAGTGCTTAACAGTTTGACAGGAGTTATTAGTGATTCCACAATGACAAAAACTAGTAGTGTTCCCTTAAGTCTGAGTTACAATTTATACAAATTGTCAGCGTCCTGCCTTTTTTTTACAAGGTAGTCACCACTTATCAAGGCCCGTATACCACTCGGGGATAAGGGTTATTGCGTGTACAGTAATCAATGGGATAGTATCGTAGTAATCGTTAGTATTGGAGATTTATGGCAACAACATTTTACTATTAATTTCTTGCTTATAATGGCCATCGTTCTGCGTTATGGATCAAACGTTCTGTTGATTTGACCCTCTCTTATATTTTTTATAGGTTTTCGGAAATATTCTTAACGTCCGCGCAATTATGGTTATTATTTCTTCTTTTGCTTATACTTTTCTTTCTTTGTCTTTCTTCTTCTTCTTCCTCGTCTTCTTCTTATTATTATTATAAATAATAATATAGCAGCTTAATACGTATAGCTACATTTTATAAAGACTACTGCATTATGGTCTACACGCTTGGAATGAGCTAGATTTATGTGGAGATTAATAATTCTCTAGCGATCCACACGTGTTTGTGTCTTGGATTTCGCACGTGGTGCGTCGGGCTTACGTAAGTTTGCCTTGCGGCGTCCGCTCTCTCTCGTAGGCTGAAGCAGAAGTCTGCGTCATAAATCATAAGGATTTAAGTGTGCGTGCTGTACACAACTTCGCACGCACACTCAGCCGGTTTGGATCCATGCATTCATTGGTTCAGCCGGGGAGAGACACACATATACACCAGTTGCCGTACATTGTGTTAAGTGTATCCACACGTGTGTAGACGCTTGTGAAATGCAGTCATAACCGGGACGGGTGGGTCGACATAGTTTTACAAGGAACATGATATGGGGACGAGTCACATATATGCGTACATATACGATCTGATAGACGGCCATACAACACACGCACACACACATATATACATACATACATATATAAACACCGCTCACGCACATTTATTCATGTCTAAAGAATGAAGAAAGAGACAAACTCCAATGTAAAGGAGAATATGTAGCGAGATCAAATAAGAGCGAGAGAGAACATTTTATTCTTCCCTGTTCAGTTATATATTTCGTTATTTACGTATATGCACTTAGGCACAAAAACAAACACACACAGGCACATATACATGTACACGCACACATATATGTGTGTGTGTGCATGTGTGTGCATGTGTGTGTGAGATAGAGAAAGAAAGAGGGGGAGTTTTATTGTCGTTTCAATATAATTACACACTAGCAAAAAGAAGTGAAGGAGTTTTTCTACACACACACACGCCCGCATATATATATATATATATATATATATATATATATATATATATATATATATATATATATATATATATATATATATATATATACGATATCTGAGTATGTGTACGTATGTGTATGCATATGTGTTTCAAATGACTGTGCAGGTCTGTTTGTCGAAGATAGGGTTAGGCAAGCTTAGGGTAGAGAAGCGAAGCTTTTAGGTTGGTTGTAACATAAAAAAGGCAACGTCTGTGCTTTTTTATATCGAAAATTGATGCCAGTAAAGGCAGGCCGTTTACCAAAATTGCGTCAAGCTTCCACATGCCCGACCCTCTGCTCGCAGTCCGTTGGTGCCCTTGTCCATCTACCCGGCCATTCCACTTACCCGGCTCCATGTCCCGGCTTGACGACAGAAAGCATGCCCAGATCGTGGCGGCGCGTGCACCAGAGGAACGTGTCGCACACATATTGGTTGACATGTGCCCACGCGCCTAACGTTTTTTGTCTCTTGTTTTCTTATAAAGTTCTTGGTGACTAGAACCTTCCCCCAGCTTCGCCTTTCTCTTCTCTTCTCGTTTTCGGATTTGTTTTTCTGTAAAGTTTTATTTTCACGACGTGACATCCCCTTTTCCCTCTTTTTCCTTGCATCTTTCTTTTTATCTTATAGCCCGGTTTTTATGTTGTTCATGTTTATTTATTTAGTTGAATTTGAGTGAATTTTTTTTATTCTTCTTCAAGTATTTCTTTTATTTTCCAACCTTAAACGACGTTTATCTCTTCACACAGTTCGGCTTTTCTTCCATCCCAATGTTTCGTTCTTGTGAACACTCTGTTTTTTTTTTTCAAATTAAAATATAGGCTAAGGGTCTCTCTCTCTCCTTCTTTCTCTTTCTTTCCCTCTTTATCACTCACTCTCTCTCTCTCTCTTTCTCTCTCTCTCTCGGTATATATATATATATATATATATATATATATATATATATATATATATATATATACAAATGAAGGGGAGAACGAGGGAGAGAGAGAGAGTGAGAGAGAGAGCGTTATAAAAGGTGAAAAAGTGAGATGAATAAATACAATTTATTAAGATAGAGGAGAGAATGTGATAAGGTATACGATACGAGAAATTGAAAGAGTAGACATTTGAGGTACAGGAAAATATAGATAAAAAGAGGAATAAGAATAGTACATTTTTTCTTTTGTGATATAGTACAGAAGTAGAGTCGATATATGGTGTGACATTAAAAGAGAAAACAGTAGGAAGAGAGAAATACATAGAAATATAGAGGGAATGAATACAAAATTCAGATATCCATACAGAAACAGAAAAACAAAGAGAAAGACTGTGACAGAGAGTGAGGGACATTGAAACAGTTTGCATGAAAAAGATTGGGATTAGATACTATGCTTATTTTAATTCTCTAAAATAAAGCTCAACTGATACCCTCTACTTAAATCCAACTTCCATAGCCGACATATATTTTTACTAATTATGTATATGTGTATATATTGGTGACGTGTTTTTATTTCTATGTAAATTTTTAATTCCCAAAAATTTTCGAATTGTTTCCATCTCTTATTAGTGTGCGTCACTCTCTCTCTCTCTCCCTCTCTCTCTTTCTCTCCCTCTGTCTCTCTGCTCTGCCTCACTCTCTCAAACTCTCGGTCTCTTTCCCGTACGCACACTCCCTTTTTATCACCACTCGTCTCTCGTTTCCGTCGGTGCCAAGACTGCTTCTATATATTGAACTCTGAAACTCCACGCGCATGCCTACGATTTCGTCTGCCCCACTTATGCCTTCCACGCGCAGAAACTCCCACAGGAACGTAACTTATACCCCCTCGCTTGGTTGACAAGTGCTAGCATTAAAACACGTATTTAAAGTTTGCTAATTCCATGTAATTAATATGCCAACGTGCACATATATTATATATATATATATATATATATATATATATATATATATATATATATATATATATATACGTGTGTGTGTGTGTGTTGCATATCGCGAAAATATAAGTTAAGCAAATTTAGCCTTTATGCTCATAAACATAGTAACAGACATATTAAAGCCTACCCTCAAATAGGCAAAAGTTTTGTTTATTTTCAAGCAGACCATACCTTAGATAAGATGGAATGCATTTTAATATACATAAAACTTTTGTTTAGGTGTCAATTCAGAAATCAACAGGTTATTTTGAATATATAAACGTTTTTTCTATAGACGGATCTTTATTTTTACATGAACATATATTTCAGTTGGTTGTAAAAAAAAGAAAGGAAGTCTTTGTCGAGAGATTCACTAATCCTATGATATATAACCTTAGCACATCTGCTGCAGATCTAGCAGAACGGAAACCATATTACATGTCACTAAGAGGGTTATCACTACTTCTTTATTTAATATGGTTTCCGGCAACTTGCTCATGACGCACAGGTGACTTATTGGTCTGTACTCAGAGGGAGATGACCTATCACTTTAATTCTTAAATACAGGGCATACTGATGAGGTTTTCCAGGGTGTTGGGAAGCAATTCTCTTTAAGACAACGCTTAAACAGGTTTGTAAATATGGGGGCAAGTTCTGGTTGAAGCTTTTTCAACGCTATAATTGGAATGCCGTCAGCGCGAGTTGCTTTACTGGAATCAAGGTTCTTGATTATCTTGGCGACATCACACGCAGATACTTGTATGTCGCATAGCGTGTTGCCTGTTATAGGAGAAAATACAGTGGGTTGGTGGCATTGGTCCCATAGGGTAGAATTAGCTGCAAAGTTCTTGGTAACTAGTTTGGCTTTGTCTGAGGCTGACGAGATGACATCAAGTCTATTGATGTCATCTCAATAGAATCATCGCTTCTATTCAGGATCCTGTTTGCTATTTGCAAAACTGGTGGGACCTTATCCGCTGCTCAGCTACTTTAGATTTAACGGACTGAGCATATAGCTCTCTTACATTTTTATTACTCTTTTACAGTAGTTGCTGGAAGTCCTGAAAGCAGCTTTAATCTTAGTGCATCTATTACGTTGGTAGCTATGGAAAAACTAATTTCCCTGTGCGATAGCGGCAGAATATTCTGGGGAGAATCATGGTTGGCTATTAGGTTTTTGCTGGAATGTTTTGGATGGTATGAATCGGTCTATACTTACAATTAACCATTCCGTCAGGTCTGATACTCTAGAGGACACATCTTTTTTAAAACATGGAATGCAGACGTAGATCAGATATAAATGTACGGAAGCTATCCCAGTCAGCCATAGAGTGTCGATATACGGTACGACAGTGAGAGATACGTCTGAAGTCTTATTACATTTCATTTTTATCTTAATTGACACAACCGAGTGGTCGGAAGATTCCAGAGGAGATAGAACGGAACATGAACGTAGCTCAGGGCAAGTTATGAGAAAAAGGTCTAGAAGGCTTGCATACGGACCGTTAGAATCGGGCACACGGGTGGGTTACTTAAAGGTGTAAACTTTGGGAAAAAATGACTGCACCTACTTAAATAGGATGCTTTGATTGTTGATTTTCAATATTTATCGGGGTCATTCTGATGCAACACCTATCTAAAAACACTTTCAGGCACATGAAATAGATGTGTGTGAAATTTTAATAAAATATGATCTACCGTTTTGGAATATATAGGAAAAGGGATCATACACAGAGAAAGTTTTCATATAAGTAACGACAGATATTGTTTCACTGAGCTTTCAAATTCTTGTATATATATATATATATATATATATATATATATATATATATATATATATATATAATTTATTTATACAAACATTAATGGCTACATATGTGCACACATGTTTCTGGAATCAGCCGTTATTATGGAGATTACGTCTTCAGGCCAAGAATTACCCTTGAAAACTCTTTTTTCTTTAGTTTTCCAGAGTAATTTTTGGCCTGAAGACGTAATCTCCCCAATAACGGGTGGTTACAGAAACATGCATGTACATATGTAGTCATCAATGTTTGTATAAATAAATTATATATATATATATATATATATATATATATATATATATATATATATATATATAAATAGATAGATAGAGAGAGAGAGAGAGAGAGAGAGAGAGAAAGAGAGAGACTGTTTTAAAGGTTATGAGGGTTTCTTGAAGCAGGAAAACGATGTTTTTTTGGATTAAATATTTTATTTTTATAATTTTTCGTATTTCAAGCGGACCTCCGCTCTTGGTCACAAAAAAGTATATATATGTATATATATATATATATATATATATGTATATATATATATATATATATATATATATATATGAAACATAATTGTTTTTAAAATATAATATTATATTTTAAAAGCAATATATATAACGCTCCCCATGTGTGCATACCAAATTGGTTTAAGAGAAAATTATTCCCAACTTGCCTTTAGGTTAAAATGCAATTTAGTAAATAATTGAATTCATTCAAAAATAAAAAATAAAAAAAAAGTATCACAAAAACAAAAACAAATAAAATATCTATCTATCCATCCATCTATCTATGTACATGTATATATATATATATATATATATATATATATATATATATATAGAGAGAGAGAGAGAGAGAGAGAGAGAGAGAGAGAGAGAGAGAAAGAGAGAGAGAAAGAAAGGCAGAGAAAGAGAAAGAAGAGAGGGGTAAAACAAAATGATCGTAAGTTATGAATATATCTGTATGTATATACAAATAAATATATATATACATATATATATATATATATATATATATACTCCTATAAATTCGTTTATCTTTTGTGTGTATTGATATTCATATTAAAAACAGTCTTTTCTATTTATTTTAAAAAATAATACAACGTTCTTATATATGAGTTATAGAATTGCATTCACTAGCTAAAGATGTAGCTAATTTGTATATTCTTTAAACGTTCATTTTAATTAATTCCCTATTAGTTTTTTTTCTGTTTTCTTATGGAATGATCATCTTTAGTCAACTATTACGTGTAATTATATTCATGCAGATATTCTACATGATTTATACTCGCATAATATTTGCGTAAAATGTGTGTAGTAAACACGAAATGGTTTCCATATATATTTATCTATACGTATATATGCTTGTTTTTCTATCTATCTATCTATATATCTATAAAAGTGAACGTGTGTGTGTGTCTGTGTGAGTTTCTCTGTACATTTCCCTACGCAATAACTCTGTAAATTTTTAGTCTACAGACTTGAAATTTGTATATACAGGGTACTGAGATTTCGGAAAATCGATTTCATCGGTTTCTGGCCAAAAATGTGGCGAGTAAGGAGTCAAAGTTCAACGATTTGACCTTTTAGAACTCTACCAAACCTCAGACAACTTTGGGTCTACGCACTGGAAATTTTAGATATAGGTGCCTTGGACATGGATATAACTTAATAACTTGATTTGAGCCCAAAACAATAAATTTTAAGAGGACATAATAGAGGTCAAAGTTTAAAAAAAATTACCTCTGCGGTCTCTTCCAAATTACTCAGATAATTTCTGGTCTAAATATTTGAAAGTTTACATAAAAGGTATTCAAAGATAGGGCAAGCTTTTCCATCAGTTTGAGTCGAAAATTTTTAGTTACCAATATATAAATGTATGTATGTATGTATGTATGCCTGTTAGCATGTCTGCCTTAAACTTTCAATAGAGGCGACGGATTTTACCAAGATCACTATCGTTTTAAAGGGCGACCTTTCTATACGACAAATATCGAAAAATTGGCTAAAAACATTAATATCTTCCCCTTAAACTAGACACTTTTCTGCAGGGAGAGGGTCACTTTTTTCGCCGATATTTTTGAAAGTTATCCTCTCCTTTAGATTGTCTAGCCTTACTTTAAAAAAATGTCGCTTCGGTTTGGCGGTGGTTGTAAAAGCATAACCGTTAGGCTTTACCCCGCTCTTTTCCTCCTTTGCGGTACGGGTTCGAGCCTGCCTTCCTACTACCACTTTTTCTTTGCTCAACATACAGATCCAAACACCCCGGCAACGTGTGTGTGTATCTGTGTGTCTGTGTGTATACATTTCCCTACGCAATAACTCTGTAAATTTAAGTCTTCAAACTCGAAATTTGATATACAGAGTACTAAGATTTGGGAAAATCGATGTGATCGGTTTTCGGCCAAAGATTTGGCGTTTAAAGGGTCAAAGTTCAACGATTTGACCTTTGAGAAGTCTACCAAACGCCCGGCACCCATGCTAGTATATATATATATATATATATATATATATATATATATATATATATATATATATATATATATATATATATATATATAAGATACGCATGATATTCAATATTTCCTTCCTGTAAAGACTCAAGCTAATGCTTTAATTCCACAAGTATCAATGGGGACTAAGCGGTAAAGTTCCCATGTGACTTAATTGCCATAAGTTCATAATTTACTATCAAGGTACTGTATTGAACTCTGTTGATAGAAATAATGCATATCGATGCATATCATATATATTTCTCTATAATATCGCCTGTTTTTACATGAATATATGTGTGTGTGTTTATGTATGTGTGTTTTTGAAATAGAGAGCGAAAAGAGAACGTGTATGATTGAGTTTAGGGTACCGAGTTCCAGTTCTCTTGATTATTGCATCGCTTTCACTAATATCCTTAGGCAAGTTATAAATTTATGTCATCTGCCCAACTTACATATATTAGGCTCTCAAGCAACATCTTGTAGAAGGAAATTCAAATTAAAACAACAATATTTCACTACTTATTTCGGAATAGTTGCCGTTCTCGTTGGACTTCATATTGTTACTGGATTTAATCAAAGTTGGTTCCGAAGAAGTATAGTTAATTAATGCGCAACATATGCTTCATTATGGATTTAATGTGAATACATCGTAAAGGGAATACCGATTATCTCTCAAGCGTTAAACTATACGTACATATATATATATATGTGTGTGTGTGTGTGTGTGAGAGAGAGAGAGAGAGATTGTGTGTGTGTGTGTGTGTGGGTGTATGTGTCTGTGTTATATATGTGTTTGTGTGTGTATTGTGTAGGTGTGTGTGAGTGTCCTCCTCAGCGTAAACAGACTGATAAGAATTTAAACTCACATTGCAAGTAAGGTAACGGGGAAGGTGCCTCTGGCGTCACTCTTTCTTACCCCTTATGCAATCTCTTATCCCTGCGCATGTTATGCTGCAGCTTATCGTCCTTGGATTTTGTAAGAAAGGGGACTGGTAGGAAGATTGATTTGCCCTAGGGTGGAGGTTAAGGAAGGATCGTATGAGGAAGCAAGTCCACGTCTTCGCCACGTGTTGCTAAAGATATTCAGAAATCAGCCACAAAATGGAGGCGTCTCAAAGCGCGTGCTTTGTATAAAGAAGCGGTCACGGGAAAGGAAATTTCAACCTACCAACACCTACAATGCGCTTACATACGACCTGTACATTTTTTCAAATGTGAATATAGAATTCTTAAACTAATTGAAAAGGTACCAAAATAACAGTGCCGGCTCTCATAAGACATTCGTCAGGTGTACGTAATGATTTGATTGAGTTCTTAATTGAATAATGTTAACGTGATTATGTCAAGGGAATGCTTCAGGATGAAACCACGTATATATGAAGTTGAAATAATTACGTTAAAAATATTTGAAAAAGAGCTAAAAAACGAGAAAAGCAACATCGGACAATTTCGTTCGGAAGATGGAAACCCATTTTAATGGAAATTTGTGAGCTGTTATAACTGATAGTACAACTCTGTTTATATGTTTTAGTTAGAATCTTGAGAGTTTAAAAAGGGAGTTTTAAACATATATTAGAAATCAATAATCATGGTAAATATTTTCAGAAATCTCTATTTATATATATTTAGGTATGTGGACATGTTTATATATTTGCATGCTCAATTTTCACTCCTTAAATAATGAATCGCTTATTTTGTATTTTGGTACAGAGCTTCGATGTGTAAGGTGTTTTAATGTGAAGCATATTTAGCTTTATTTAGGTTGGTGCCTAAAAGGTAAACTGTGCGTGAAAGTTATTCGAGGAATAGCTCTAATTTTTATGAATTTTTAAATAGTGGGTATTAATAAAGAACAATCCATAAATTTCCATTTCTTTGTAGAATGCAAGAGGGTTTACTGGCCATAATGTAGCAAGAGCATTTACATTGAATATTTTTTTAATTTGCATTAAATTTACTTCATAGTAATTGGACTCCAATTTAGCAAGATTATCCAAATCTCAATTAATTTTTAAACCGTTTGATCTTACCTTTAATGTTTAAGAAATTTTCTAGAATCAAAAGAATATAATACATCTTCATGGGAAGAGAGAAGCTTGACATAAGATATAGTAGCATTATTTCCTAATGTTATTTTTTGCAAAGAGGAATACAAGTGGTGCAACACCTTCCTGTTTAGATAATTTTTTAAGTTCTAGAAAACAGTTTCTCTCTCTCTCTCTCTCTCTCTCTCTTTGTATGACTGTTTCTCTTACTGCCCCTCGGTATATATATATATATATATATATATATATATATATATATATATATATATATATATATATATATAAGACGCTTTGTCCGTGTTTGGGGTTATATATATGTATATCTGTGCTTGTAAGTTCCTTTCCTATGATCTCCGAAACTGCTGAGCCGTTGTTTTTTTTTTAAATTTCATACAATTACATTTATGTATATAAGAGCGTTCTTAAATAAATTTTGTATAGAAATACCTCCGAATGAAAAATCCGATTAAAATAGGAACAGTCCGATTTTTACCCAAATAAACACTCATGCAGTTTGTCATCACGAGGGTATTTAAGAATTTTATTAACGCACAAGCAATAGAGGACATCGTATAAAATTAACAGTAGATTCTCTGAGAAGACATGAGCGTGACCGAAAGTAATGTTTCTTTTTAGAGCACACTTGCATGTATGACGCTTGTCTTTTTGTTTAGATTAGACTTGAATTCAATTGGTAATATAAAAATATATTTACTGTAATCAACAATAAAGAAGAAATATTTTCTGTCTGATTAGTGTATATACATAATAGTTACTGGAACAGTTTTTAAAACAGTAACTTTATCGACAAAAATATGGTTTTGTTATATAACACAAGTATTCATAGTTGCAGATGTCGCATGTTATCGATTTTTAATAAATATATTTAAAGGAGTTAATTGTCTATGACTTCGTGAATTCTATTTAATAAAATTTAAGTATTTGGTCTAGAGATATGAAACTTGATATATAGGGTATTTGGACAACATGACACCTTTCAATTTGTTTAAGCCTGTAGAATCAACTGATAAGATGTCAAAATTGATGAAAAATGCGGAGATTTTGCGAGAGTAAATCAACTAACTTCTGAGCATGTGTAAATGTATATTTTTTCTGAAGTATCTTCATTTTTAGCTTTGTTTTACTCTATCTGGCGATAGATCAGACGGTACGGACAAAATCTGATTCGTTATGTAAGACCTACTTCATGCCCTCATTTCTACTAGTCTGTTGACGTGCAAAGCATATTAAAAAATGCGAAACCTGGCTATTCAGCGACTGTGTTGAAATTAAAAAAAAAACTGATCGATACAACGCGCGCGCAAAAAAGTGTGTGATGGCAGATTCATTGGAGGAACACGTATGCTGTTTGTGTCGTTGTTGTCGCCGCGTGACTGCCGTAATGGAACTTGTGCGCGAATCGTTCAGTCATTAGACAAAACTGTAATAATATGTTACTGTTAATTAGCGAAGCAGTAGAAGTCCCTAGTTTGTTTTAGTCTATGTGTGATACGAAAGGACTTTCTTGCAGTAAGCCGTACGCCATCTTTAATTAATGTAACTGGTTTTAAATAATTTATGTACTTTTTCATTGGTTAATATATATATATATATATATATATATATATATATATATGCATTGTTCAAAACAAATTAAGTTAATCTATTCTTGGCCATAAAGCAAGAAGGAATCGAAAGTACTCGCACTTACAACCAACATGGCGATTACATCAGCCAGTTCCTGCCATATATATATATATATATATATATATATATATGTATATATATATATATATATATATATATATATGGGTGTATATATATATATATATATATATATATATATATATATACACATATATATATATATGGGTGTATATATATATATATATATATACACACACACACACACACACACACACATATATATATATATATATATATATATATATATATATATATATTGGGGTGGGGGTGGAGTGTATATGAAAATTAGATATTGGAATAGTTGATAAGCAAGTCAACAGAATAGTAGAAATGAGGACATGAATTTAAAATGTTACATATGTGTATTGTATTCAGACATACGGCAAGCTTTTTAATCGATCTTTGGCCGATAATTTGGCTACTAAGGAGTAAAATATCAAGAGACTTTTCCTTTGCAAACTATTCATTGAGTCTAAACATTTGAAATTTAAAATCAAGGGTATTCAGACAAGCAGCAAGGTTTTAATCAGTTTTTTGGGGGAGGGGGGGAAATCCTGCTGCTCAGAGGTCAAGCTTGAAAAAGTTGACTATTTGCAGACTTTACCAAACTGATCTGCCAATTGTGTGTATAAACACTTGAAATCTTAAATGTAGATTACCTGAATATGAGTTCATCTTTTTAATGTATATATATATATAAATATACACACAAAGTTAGGAACAGTACGTGGAGCACATGTAAAGCTGGGCGAAACTGCTAGTTATTCCCTAAGTTTAATTCTTTTGAGTATTGTATTACAAACACATTTTGGGAACTGTATTCTGTTTGAACATACATAAAATCCAAAGACATTCTCTAACACCAAAACCATATAAGATGTTAGATTTTGTATGATTATATTGTTATTCTTATCTCAATAAAGGTGTATAAAACATAAGCAAAACTGTTCTATCCGTATAACTAATTATACTGTACTTTTTGGAATATGGTTAAAGAGTGGTGACAATTTAAAAAAGAAGAAACTTTATTAATTTTTGTACAAATTATATTCGTCATTTTTTGTTATCGTGCATTCCTTGTTGCACCTCATGTAAATGAAAAAACAGATTTAATTTTACTGAAAAGCGAATCACCCTTCAACAGACGTCAGAAACAATGCAGAAAACTTATAGAGACTGAGTTAAAAAAATAAAAGGTACTATCAATTCTTTAATGTATATACTAAACAAAATTTATTAATGGAGCTTTAAAATGTTTTATATTAATTGTAACAGAAAACGTAACTTTGGAAAGTTTTTGCTTAGTTATGTGTGTCTTCTAGTGAGTCACATGAAGCAAACGAAGCGTGTTAAAAATAAAGGTAAAATGACTCGAATTAGTTTTTGGTTCGTCTTTATTTACCGTGTAATGTATTCGATTATTATACTTAGTTTTGCAATATGGTTACACTCGCGAGAGAAAAAAAAAAATGGCTTTATTTAATAAAACGTCGATGGATTTGGCTTAAACCAGTATTAAAACACTGGCGCCTCGTATCAGATATTAATGTTTTGCACTTTCTATCTCTTACGCTTTATCCACACACATACACCCACACACACACACACACACACACACACACACACACACACACACACACACACACACACACACACACAAATATATATATAGAGAGAGAGAAAGAGAGAGAGACAGGAAGAGAGAGTGTGAGAGAGAAAGAAGAAGAGAGATAGAAAGAAAGACAGAGATAGAAAGGACAATTAGAGATACATTTGCTGAGGCAGGAAAAATGAATTAAAGAGACTGAAATTATGGATTGATTGGTTGTTTTTGTTTTACGGCATATCAACCTTTTTCAGGTTATTTTAATGCCGAATCCAGTTATTTTGAAGAATTTTTTTTTTAAGAGAATATACATTTTTTTCAAGCCGGTTTATATTTAACCCATAGTTAGGACTCTAATAGGTACTACCACTCCGGATCAGAATGGGCCTGGGAGCAATGACAATTAAAGTGTGGCTCCACACTCCCCAAAGCCTTCAAGCTGGAGCCTGAACATAGTTTAAGGTCATATACAGGACCCTGAAATTATGAAATGTGTCAATGTTGATTATTGAAATTGCAGATGACGTAATGGTTCTCAATTCTTCACTGCATCAAAATATGTGAATGTAAATGTGTGAATGAAAATATGTGAATGAAAATATGTGAATGTAAATATATGAATGAAAATATGTGAATGAAAATATATGAATGAAAATATGTGAATGTAAATATACCTGCATTTATTAAACCTTTCTTTTTCCTAATTCACAGAAAATATGCATAACAATCTTTCAGAATGACTAATTTGTTTAGGAATGAATCAGTTCAAATATATAAACATGCGTTACTATATATATATATATGGGGGTGCATGTGTGTGTATCTGAGTGTGTGTATGTGTATGTATATAAGAGATAGAAAAAATGAAAGAGGTGAGATTCGAGTTTGTTATACAAATTAAACATTCGATCATGAATAGGAGTTACTTTTCTTGCGTTCATCATGGCTTAGTTTGAAGAACGCATGGCAATAATTTAATACTCAAAATACAACTTTCTATTCCAGTGTATATTCGCCCTATCACTGATACTGAGCAACACTCCTTTGTTAATATACCAACTAGCAGAACAATATATTTTTAAAATAATATATATATGTATATATATATGTGTGTGTTTGTGTGTGTATGTGGGTATGTGTGTGTGCGTGTACGTAAGTAATTATGTGTTTTTCTTATATGTGCATAAAATATATGTGTCTGTATGTAGTAATGTGTTTATCTTTGTGTATATAGAAGCAAGCTTACATGGAAGAACATCTGCATCTATGTAGGACACATTTGCCCTGAAATCCGACACTTGTCTGCCTCTCGCATTATCCTCCTTTCCCCTGCACCCCTTGCTTGCCCTTTTTCGCTTCGAATACCTTACTTTCCTTTCTGTTAAAGTCATCTTATCTGGCACGACAAGGCGTATCCTTACATCCTAAGGCAAGATGAAGACACCGGAGATTCTTTGAGGTGGGCCTGTCGCTCATTCGTCCCGAGTCCATTTTGGTCGAAGAACTTAGAATTTTTTTTTCTCTTCAAGAAAATAGGGTGGGGGAGAATGATTACAGTTCAAGGAAAAAAAAAGAAAGAAAGAAATACCACCCAGACGAAAAAAAGTACAGTTAAAAATTTCATTCATAAAAACTGGTTTTTACATTACTCTTTTCAGAAAATATTCAATAATTCAGTTTATATTAAAAAATATTTTTCGTAGAAAATATCCTCTTGTGATCTTATTGTTGATATATATATATATATATATATATATATATATATATATATATACATACATATATATAGATATATGTATATATATATTATTTTTAAAATATAATATTATACGTGTGTATATATATATATATATATATATATATATATATATATATATATATATACTGTGTGCAAAATCAATACTTCAAGACAAGGTGTTGATGGCAACAAAAAGTGTATTTCATTTTACGTTACAATTGTTTCAATGTCCAGTTCGACAATTTCAAGCATTATATCGTTTGAAAATTTTCAAAAACCAGCATTTCTTCAGACTTTATGAATAAACACACTTTAGGCAATGTAGCATTGTTTGAATAGAAAGAAAAAAGGCGGGAGAATCCCTAACGGGAAAAGCATGCAAGAAACATTTACATTTACCAAGGTAAATGTTGCTCGCATGAAGAAATGGCTTCCAGTCCATCAAACCTGCCGGTACGCAGGACTTTCACCTTATCTCCCAGCCTAGGCAAAGTCGGAATAAGCAGCTTGCCCAGTACTGCTAGCCCCCTCTCCGCTGAAAGCAAAAATACAGAGACAAGGACGGACCAGGACAGTCTGCACACATACAATCAGTCGCACACGATGGCTGAGGCAGACCCGACTCGAGTTGTTCATCACCCTTGTTGATCGCATCGGCACTGCGGTGCTAGTTTATCCTCTGCGCAAGCCATTGGAATTCCTTCGTCATCCTCGTTGACCAGGTTGTGATTTTGTTGGCCCTAAATAGGAGGACTAGTGGGTACTACACCTTGCCCAAGGGTGACCCAGCTCTGGAACGACTAAGGGGTAGTGATATTCTCCCCCAAACCCTTGAGCTCCCGCACCCGGGCTTCGTTGCCGGATGTAGTTTTCCGTCATACCCAGAATCATACTTGTACGCTATGTAGGCGATGTAACTGATTATTCGTATCGTTTGCTTTTACAATGGAAATACACGATCGATCTAGCATAGTGCATGCTGTTCACATTGAATAGACTATGTTCTCGACAAGATCCACTGACTCATCTTCTGTGCAAATAACATTTGCGCAAATGTAATATTTTAAATAAATAGTAATTGAACACTTTTAGACTGATTAATTATGTTCACATTTCATTTTCGTTATTTATATTGCCTATAATTTATTCTGTAGTTTTATTTTGTTCTTTAGTCGCATATACCCTTATTTTTGTTCAGACTCATTCGACTTTCAGTGTCGTTCTCACTTTTAAGTAAATGTTAGGTTACAGATATACACAGATATGACGGATAAAAGAGACACTAAAATAAATATCTTCCTAAAATTTATATATGCTTATTTATATTTAAAGATAAAAATAGTGCTGAAATAATACATCATTAAAATTATATCTAACAACATTGAAGCATGCCATGAACCAAAGGAGCATCGGACCTAAAAATTTGCGAGGATAAATCATGTGTTAACATGAAGGTGATTTAAGTAAAAGCAAAATAGCAGGAAATCTGTCAATACCACGTTTTACTGTTAATAGAGTGAACTTGCAATACACACCAGAGAACAAAGAGTTTACCAAACACCATACAGGTTGCCACAGAAATCTGAAAGAACTTTGCGTCTTGTAAAAACAAATGTTGAAGACGATCCTCGATGCAAAGCCTTAGACATTATAACACAAGCTGGCACTTCCATAACAGCTGTTAAGTATCTTCACAAGCTGAGCCATTGTTGTGGATCTGCGAGAAAGAAAACCTCTTCTTGTCCTGCAAATATAAAGCGCCGAAATTATTGGGCTCGTGAGATAGTCGAGACCTCTGACCTTTCAGAGCTCGTCTGAACTCCAATCTCTGGTCCCCCATCGCCAATCTTTCACGAAAAACACCCGTCTAGATGAATCCACTGTTAAAAATTTCCCCCACTCTTTATCTGTGCCTAAATCAAAACGTGGATTCCATGAACAAAGCTTCTTTCGTAGAACTGCACGCCTGTGGAACTCTGTTCCCTCTGCCTGTTTCCCACCTGATTACAACTTGGATTGCTTCAAGTCCAACGTTAACAAATTCCTAATGAACCGCCCCCTTAAGTAAACACTTCATCAAATCTCCACACTAACGTAATGTACTTGCTATAACCCTTATCCCCGAGTGGCTTCCGGGCCTTGATAAGTAGTGACCACTGTGTAAAAAAGAAAAGAAAAAAAGAAGCATTTTGAGGCATATTAGACCAGTACCTCCGCAAACAGTAATGGAAAATGTCTTCTAATCCCCACATTTTAGCAGTATATCTTCAGACATAGGAAGTAATTTCTCAAAATGATATCTGTCAACAGATCCATGTCATATCCAGACTGGTGTTAGCATTTAAAACAGCATGGAAATGTAGACAGTATTAGTTATTAAATATGTGACCATTTATTTTTTCTATTAATTGTCTGTTTATTGAAATAAATTGTTTCAATGTGTGTCTATTGTTTGCTGTTATATATATATATATATATATATATGTATAGAGAGAGAGAGATAAAGAGAGAGAGAGATAGAGAGAGAGAGAAACCTAAGATTTTAAATGAATCTAAGAAGGTAAAGGAGGGTCATTGCCGGAACCCTATTGAATGTTCACTTGGAGGGAACTGTTTAACCTAAGACATAGTATACAAATGTGAAGTTATAACTAATAATACAACTAAACTGGAACTTTCTATAAGGACAGATATCGTTTTCACTATGGCTGTGACAACAGCATATTCTTTACATTCTTTTTACTCTCTAGTATATATTCGACACAGTTAGACTCTACTAATCAACCAAGAACCATATAAGTTTATATAAAAACATATAAAATATTAACCTAGCAAGTAAAAACAATCAACCTTTGCATACTAGAAGCATACCATATATTAATATCAGCAGAAAAAAATTAAACCGACGAGATGTAATTCATGAATGGCTGCATATAAGCCGATACTAAATATCACGTATCAGAGCATAGTAACAACAGCAACATAGAGGAAATGGTAGGGCGAAAAACCAAAAAATAGTAAAGGGACCTATGTAGCTAAGAAATACAAATAAAAGCATAGGTCAATCAACCAGGTTAAATAATATTAACATAAATAGAACAAAATAATGAAAGGTATGAGTATAATAACAACAAAGAACTTGATAAATATTCTTACAGAAGAATCGAAAATGAAAAACACAATTAAATACGAGATTATATTGACAAAAGATTACCAGCATAATATAGTTAAAGGAAAAGATGTAAGTGAAGTAATTCTAGTAATAAAGATATTTTACATGAGAGTAACCTCCCCTTGAACTGATTAATAGCAATTAAAAAAAAACAAACAAAACCATATTACAATAAGTACACATAAATATAAAAATAAACATAAGAAAGAAAAAAATAATAAGAAAGACATTGGAAATTAAGTCAAAAGCATGAAATTAAAAAAAATACAAAAAGAAAGTTTCAAACGTGAATATTTTGTTTGCACGGTACCCAAAATGGCCGATCTGTAATAATATGAGGATGGAATTTATTTTCCCAAACGAACACACCAGGTTTATCATGTACAAATTAACTTTTTGTTGATAACATCAGTTGGAAATCATATCCGACGAGCTGATGAGAGGAAAATGTCTATGAAAACATAAAATCATAGGATTGTCATCCCATTAATGTAACGGCTTTAATAAAGCGACCCAAGGTGAAATAAACAAGGGCTAAATCAGAGAAAAAATTTTGGTCTTTGAATTTTATCTAAATTAGTTATTTCATAATAATGTTGTGATCGCAGTTAAATTTGATAAATTCTTACTTAGCATATACTCCCTCGCTTTAATTCATCATCATAATATTACGCCTGAAAACATGTACCTTTTCTAAGTGTCGTTGTAGTATCAGTTACTTCTGTTGATAAAACACCTCTAAGAGTAAACCCCTTCCTCATATAAACCCTTCATACATACTACAATCTTACATAAGGATAAACTAGCGCCACCATCCAAACTACCTTATATCCCCCCTTGAGTTTGAACACATACACTACTCATATTCTTTTAAAACTATGATAGCCACCCTAGACACTTTTTACATTACACTTTATATAGTAGACTACTTTTCCTTAGACTTTAATAGAGTTCCCCGAAACAACATCAATAATTTTATTTATTTTGTTCCTGATGAATCCCTTGTTAGACGTCACATCCCCATTATGTTACCTAGCATCTTCTCTACTCTTCTGATAAGAAGCATTAGGCTTCGATATACCTTGGTATAAAGAGTCCCCTTTATCCTCCAAGTAAATGTATAACTTCTTGATCTACATTAATGATCTTCCAAATCACATCCTTACACCATTGATAGGCATTTATGCTGATGTCACTACCATCTATAGTAGAACATCGAAGACCGTAAAAGACCAAGTTCTCTCAGATTCTCTCTCCTCTGATCTTGAGCAGGTGGTACAATGGGAAAGAGGTGGTTGGTTACGTTTAATGCATCTAAAACTAAGCTTCTATCTTTATATCATCAAGGCGCTGGTCCCCATCTGGCATCAATTGAAATGAATGACTCTCGTTTTGCAGAAGCATCATGTTTTGACAAGCTTCTGGGCTTGAACTTTATCCCTGATCTGAAATTGAACATATACATCAAAACAATTTCCAAGATCACTGGAAAAATAGTGGGATCCTTTCATCGATCCAGTAGATATCTCAATTCTGATGACATTCTCTACATATATAATAGCCAAGTATGCCTAAGAATGGGTGCTGTTGACAAATCTGGTTAGTAACTGCTAGAAAGGACTTACCTAGATAGAGTTCAAAATAGACATTTTAGTCAAGTAGGGGATGCCCATTTCTCTTTCCTGCAACCTCCTTCTCACAAAAGAGATGCTGCCAAACTGTCTCTGATTTATCGCTATTTTCATGGCAAGTGCTCGTCTGAGGTCAAATCTATGGTACCCCCGCCAAGCTTTCATGAAAAACACTCGTCTACCTGTAAACACTATCAATAATTTTCCCCACACTTTATCTGTGCCAAAACTTATACCTAGATTCCATGAACAAAGCTTTTTATTAGAACTGCACGTCTGTGAAACGGTCTTCCTTTTGCCTTCTTTCCAGCTGATTACATTATGGTTGTATTCAAGTGCAACGCAACCAAGTTCTTGATGAGCTGTTCCAATTCAGTAATGACATTTACCAACTTTCCATTAATCAGGATTACTATATTGTCCAATTGGCTACTGTACACTCATTAAGCCTTTTCCTCGAGTGGACTCTGGACCTTGATAAGTGGTGATGTCTATGTAAAAAAAATGTATACCCTTATTAAGTAAATGAATCAGTCTATATATACCAAAATATAGTCCTTGTGACTTCATGTTCCACTTTTATTGTGTCCTATATAAGTTGCAAAGCAATTACTTGAGCTTTGTATTATCCGATAAGTTTAGTCTTATAGAATTGAATTTCGTCTCTTTTTTATCTCACCAAGCGTATATATATATATATATATATATATATATATATATATATATATATATATATATATATGCGTAGTTTTTTTTGTTTATATCTGTTAGAAGCGCTGAGTGAAATTTGAAGAATAAAACATGTATAAATACATTTGAAGCCAATACTGCAACGCGAAATTTTTTTTTTATAAATAAAAGGTTGTTTATTTTTAAAGAAATGTATTTCGGAGTAAGACTCCTTTGTCAATCTTTTTTCTCTCCTCTTCTTCATCGATATAATGTAGTGGAAGGTAGTTTGATGAAGAATCAACGTGATGTTGTTAACTGCGATTCAGATTGACAAAAATCTTACTCCAACATATATTCCTTAAAAAAAAAAAACACCCGTTTATTTATTAAAAAAAAATTCGCGTTGCAGTTTTGGCTTCAAATGTATTTATACATGTTTTATTCTTCAAATTTCACTCAGCGCTTCTAACGGATATACGCAAAAGAAATACCCAGATTTTCAAAATGCGCGACCACGAGTCACCTATTCGGCTTCATAAAAACCCCCGCAGTTAACAACATCACGTGGATTCTTCATTGAACTACATTCCACTACATTATATAGAGGAAGGAGAGGAAGAAAAAAAGATTGGCAAAGAAGTCTTGCTCCGAAATATATTTCTTTAAAAACAAACATCCGTTTATTTATAAAAAAAATCGCGTTGCAGTTTTGGCTTCAAATGTATTTGTACATGTTTCATATATATATATATATATATATATATATATATATATATATATATATATATATATATATATATAGTCCTGGGAATGACGTAAAACTACATCAGTCAACAAGACACTAGTGCGGGAGCTCCAGGTTTTGGGGAGAATGTCACTACGTTGCAGTGCTGTGTCACTTTTGGAGAAGGTGTAGTACCCATTAGCCCCCTATTTTGGGTCACAAATATCCAAGCCTGGTCAATGCTGCTCTTGGCAGATGATGAAGGAATCCCAGCGGCTTGCACAGCGGATAAACTGGCACTGCGGTGCCGACGCGGTCAACAAGGGTGGTGTACAACTGTTGAACCCAGAAACACGTGCTGAAGATGGAGCTGATTACATACCTCAACTGCTTATTAGACACCAAATGCTACCCCATTGTCGGAATTGGACATTTCACCTATCTGGGCAGTACCATTACGAACACTGGAAAAATCATGAAGAACTGTCAAAACGGATCAAAGCGGCTGCATCAGCCTTCCGAAAATGGAGAGACCGTCTGTGGAATCAGAGAGGAATCAGATTAAAAGCAAGATGAAAGTGCACAGAGCTATTGTCCTACCATCACTCCGTTACCGCTCAGAGACCTGGACTTTCTACAGGCGCCACTTTAAAGTATTAAACCTGATACAACAAAGGCACCTCGGTCATCTAATGGGTATCTCTTGCAAAGACCAGGCATCGAATTTTGAAGTACTAGAGAAGGCTAAAATGCTCAGTGCTGATGAAATAATCGTAACAAACGAACTGTGATGGACAAGCCCATGACACGCGCATGTCAGACAACAAACTACCAAAAGCAGTTTTCTTTGCTGAACTCAAAGGCGCATCGAAATTCCGCTATAAGACGTGTTCAAGAGACATTTGAAAAACACAAACCAATTCAACAACTGGAGAAGAAAAGCTGCAGATCAGATAGCTTTGAAAAGTGTGGTATCAGCCGATGCCATTAGAGATCAAAGTATTGCTGCTTGGGAAGCAAAAAGAGCGCAACTACGGGCGCCCCTAGCCGGATTTTTACCATCAGGTGTCACATCTGCGGCTAGGGTTTCAGAGCTCCGATTGGACTCACATCGAACCTTCGGCAGGGACACTAATCGACCTTCGCTTCATCGGCGAAATCGACTGACTGCCCGAGAGAGAGAGAGAGAGAGAGAGAGAGAGAGAGAGAGAGAGTGTGTATGTATATATATATATATATATATATATATATATATATATATCCCATTGTTTTTATGTATTATTTTGCGTTTTAGTTTTTTTTCTATCTATATTTTCAGAAGTATATTTTTTTATTATTAGTTTCCATTCCCTAATTTATATTTTTCTACTGAATTCCCTGCTTTTGCTCTGCTAAGCAATCAGCACAGTATATAACACTTAGTGAAATTTGCATATTGGTTCGAAAAAACACATTTTCTTTACCAATTATTATTTTCTGTTATTACACATCAGTCTCCTGCCCTTTTTATTGTTTTTGTTCAATTCTTTTAGTTTGTGTGTCTATGGTTTTTGTATTCTGTATGTAATATACTTTTGTATGGTTTGAATTTTTATTTAATTTTCTTACGTTTTACCCACTCCTTCATTTTCTATTTTCAGTTAATCTTTCTAAAATGCTTCTTGATTATTTTTTATCTTCAATACGAGTTCTACGTATCTTTCTAGTATTTCACAATCTTTCCCAAGAATCGTTTTCTTGTATTCTCATTGCATTTTGCTTAGTAGGACCTTAAAATGCATCCCACGGTTTGATCCCATTTTAATAACTTAAAAGAATAGGGAGTCATCCCATTATTATTATTACTTTCAGATACACTCTAACACGGGGTCGAATTATATATATATATAGATAAAGAGAATTCATCTAAGACAAATCACCACAATGACAAGTTGTTTGCCACAACCTGAAATTTATCTTTCCCAGTGTTTTATATATTTTGCAACATTAACGATTTTCTAACTTTGTCAGAAATCAAGATTATCTAGCAATTCTTTTTATTGGTAAGGATGCAAATTTAAGCCTAATGGATTTGAAATCACTTTTTTGATACTACAATATTTAACCAACTTGAGCCGTAGTACATGTGTGTCTCAACCATCTGTGATCCTCGAAATTTACGCACGGTAGGCATTTTACGCTGTAAACAATCCATGAGCCCATTCTAACAATTTTGGGGTAAAAAAAGACTACCCACATTTACGGCCACACTTTTACTAAGATAAGAACCCAGTTTATTGAATTATGATTTTAAACTGGAGTATTTATCATCAAAGAATATCGCGCATGAGAATAGGTTGGCTGTGCTAATTATGGCCAAAAACGAACTCTCGATGACTCCGTAATCGGTTCATTGCAGATAAATACTTAAATCAAGACGATAATTCATGATACAACCCGGGAATTACCAGTGACTCTTCAAGAAATCAAAAGCGGCAAATGATGACTTTATAAAAAGCAAAAAGCAGAAATTTGAACAAGGAGAATTTACTTTTGACGTGTACTCTGTTTGCCACAGCAATCTGCTTTATAGCGAGAGAGAGAGAGAGAGAGAGAGAGAGAGAAAGAGAGAGAGAGTCATTAAAGCAAAAACGCTGCAATAAAGAAAACTGCAAATCTCGACATGGTAACCCTGCCCCCAGCAGCATAAAATACCTGATGCGTAGCTTCGTTTACTGACCGTCCATGGACCAAGACATAACTAATATGATGAAAGCTGGCAAAGGCTACGCTTTGGTTGCAAAGGCGCCACTGATTATCCTCAAACCCTGTCCAAGATTCGAACAGCCGTGTTTCAGGATACATATAAACTTTGCGGAACTACTGCATGAATTCTTTTACTTGTTAATTGTGGATAGTTTTTCCGAATGACCAGGAAACATCACAGCGGTAACCATTAACTTCTTACGTAAGCTCTTCGCTTGTTGTGGTGTTGTTGTCTGGTCAGTGATAATTCTACACAATTCACTTCTTCGGAGTTCCAAGAATTTTGCGAGACATATCAGGTAAACATTTTACACCCCCCAGTATCTGATCCGTAAATTGTCGGCCAAGCACAGGGCTTTGCAGACATTCTAAAAAAGGGTGTCAAAAAGGCGTATGGATCACTTATGGAAGAAAAGGCTCTACAGCAGTTTCTTCAAGTATACAAGATTACGGCAAACCCAAACTGCCCAGAAGGAAAATCACCAGCGAAGGTTTTGTTTGGCCGTAAAATCAGACCAGAGAGGTGCTACCAAGGCAAACTACACAGGAGAATCTCTACAGTGGCATTAAAAATACAATGTTGGAGAGAAAGTGTACTTTAATTATTTTAAAAATAAAATTTTGTTTTGAGAAATGAGAAAGGATTGGAAGTGTGACCTACGTAATTCAGGAACCGAAATGCACACAAAAACCGCATGTGAACTAGATACGCAGACGTTTAACTTAGGACCAAGAACTGTTGCCTCAAGAAGAAGTAGTGGCTATTGAAACCGTTTATGACACTTTGATATTGAGCCTTCCAAATTACACCAGAACAATGACGTTCGTGCAGGAAAAAGACAACCACCGAGCCATTCATGGTCAACCAAAAGAGGAAAACATTACTATACACTGTCCGGAGTTATTAGCTTGAGAGGATGGTGTTGTGACAGAACTAACTTATGTTAAATATTAATATATTATTTCAGTCACAATAAATACCGGACGACTAAGCCGTAAGGTGTCAGTGAACCAACCTTGGACGTTCATCAGCTACAACGAACAACCCACCAATTGTATACTTTGAAATATATATTGTTACTTTATTTTGGCATTCTGCTTTGCTTTGTAACCCTTTACCAGGCCTATAACACTAATATATCTTATCATGCTTATTTTATCCTCTTATTTTTTTTAATTTTCTATTTTCAGGCTTTTACATTCACCGCCTTTCTGTCCTTTATTGTTTGCTGAGCACTTCTATGCTTTTATATTTCTTTTTATCTTTCCTTTTTTCTGGCATTTTATCATTTTATTTTCTATTATGCTATCTATTTCTGTATACCTACTTTCTTTTCTAATCGCCTGCTTTATCATGCTAAAAAATTCATCTGTACTTTTTTTTGCTATGACATGCTCTTTCCATATTAATCTATTCATTAATTCTCTTTATATAATGTACTTTTCTCTCCCTTTTCAATCTATTTAATCCATTATTTCACTTGTTAAATTATACACTAATGAGTTTATTCTGGATTTTGTTTTCACTGCTTATATCTCTTTCGTTCGTTCTTCTTTTCTAATCTTCATGTTTTAATATTTCACACTTTTTTAAGTTATTTTATTTTTTTTAATTTATTGGTTTTATATATAGCATTAACGTATTTTGCCATCAAATATTTATGCGCGTTTTTTTGTCCTGTTATGTTTTATATTTTAATTTGATTCGTATATTTTGTTTATTCATTTTCATCCTTTCCATTATTTCTTAGCGCATAATTGTATCTCATGGTTGTTCATTTTTTTTACACTTTCCATCTAATTTCCTGTAGATTATCTCATATATTTCTGGGGTTTTTTCTTCCGTATATTTCATCCTAATTGCTTCCCCTCTTTTGCTGACATATCGATAATATTCATGGCACATTTTCGTTATTTGATTGTCTTTTTACCTAAAAGATTTTGCTTCTGTCGTTTTTTACTCTACTTTTTGATTTTCGTTTTAATATTCTACATGTTATCATTCACTTTATTTTCTTTTTTTCTCATTTATTATTTATCTGTAGCTTTCTCGACACGACTAATTAATCCTCACCATATTGTTTTTTCGCCTGTCCAAGACAGCCAGAACACTACTGATGAGTTATGCCAGACCGCCTGGTTGTGGGTGTGTCATATTTGGGAACAGTGATGTGAATCCCAGCAATATTAGAATACACACACTTATGCTCTCTCTCTCCCTTTCTTTCTCTCTCCCTATATCTCTCTCTATCTATCTATCTATATATATATATATATATAGTAATTTATAAAATATATTCGGCGAATAAGCTACACTGAATATTCGGCGTTTCATCCACTCTAGGACTCCTCAGGCTTATGCGCGAATTCTGTTGTTGTTTATCTTTTTTATATGCTCCTCTACCTAAGTACTGAGCACTTTTGATGTATATTAATTTTTTGTGAGTAAATTAAGTAGTATATATATATATATATATATATATATATATATATATATATATATATATATATATAGTTTACAATAATTCTGTGGTTGTTTATCTTTTTTTACATGCTCCTCTACCTAAGTACTGAGCACTTTGGAAGTAAATACTTAAAGTTTACGCATACATCTATACTTTCGTATATTAATTTTATGTGAGTAAATTAAGTAGTATATATATATATATATATATATATATATATATATATATATATAGTTTACAATAATATTTTAATCCTAAATATCAAACTGTGTAAAATTTTTTAATAGAATATGGAAAAGTAATTGTAATTCGAAATAATAAATCATATTTGATATAAATAATCGAAAGTCTAGTCCCTGCAAAACACGTGGAAAAGTCTAGTCCCTGCAAAACACGTGGAAAAATAGATACAATTCCACCAAAAAGCAGTCTGCACTTGTAATGTTTTTAAAAATCGCCAATTGCAAAAGAAAAAATCGCAAAAACGCTAAATTATATGTAACTGATAAAAGAACCTATACGTCATTTGATTCGCACTTAAGTTCCCTATAACTAGGTAGTTATACGGAGTTCATATTTCATATGTAGTTCATATTTGACTTTTTAGTGAAATATCATAGTGTTCACATCATGTAAACAATAACTTCAAATCGAGAAGGCAAAAGAATAAAACAAAACTTTGCAAAATGGAAAAATGTTATTTAAATGTAGCGTTAAAACATTAATGCAGCACACATACAGCAGGTACATAATGGACTAGATAATATTTAGTAGCATAGCCATTCTGCAATTTGACAGCCTGCAATCTTTAGGCCATGCTCTTGAATAAGTATGTGACAGGGTATCCCACGTCTCTTTATTTTTGTCTACAGTTCTTCCAGATAATTTGTTTTTATCTATGCGTAGTTGTTGCATGATGTAATGCTATATGGTTTCTATCGGATTGAGGTCTAGAGATTGTGCAGGCCAATCCAAACACTGAATATCATGCTCTTCAAGATATCCACTTGACATTGCCAGCTGTGTGAATGGGAACATTTTCCTACATAAAGATGGGATCATCAGCCAATTCCCGGCCAAAGAAGGGTAGAAAATGCTCAGTCAACATATTATTGTAGTTGGGCGAAGTAATTCGACCTTGCAAGCAAACTATAGGCCCTGAATCACTAGCACCAACAACGCCCCACACCAAATCCGAACCTCTACAACTTTGCAGCGTTAAAACTGGGCACCTAGGATTAAATTCTTCACATTTTGCATCGACGGACGTACTGCATACATCACTGCCTAGCTATTTCGTCGCTAAAAATCACTTTAGACCAATATGAAGGGGCATGTTCTCCAATTGCATCTAACAGAGTCCAGACGACGCTTTACATTGGTTTGCGTCTTGGAACACAACCTTGCAAGTTAAATTTCCTCAGTCTGTTCTCAACTGTAGAGAAAGAGAAATTTTTAGCCAGATTACATTGTTGTTGGATTCGGGGGGGGGCGTTTCAATTCTGTTTCTGGGGCTGCGAATCTTGATAACATTGTTTTCCTTGTAAAAAGTAACTCTAGGACGACTCGATTTAGCCCCATCACGAACACTGCTGATGTTTTAGTGCTTTTGCAGTCATTCATACCGTTTTCTCGTCACATTTCAATCTTGCGACCGATTTCTCGATTGGATAAACCAGAAAGATGGTGATTAATGAGCTCCTGGCGATCACTATAAAACACTCGAGGTATAGGAGCAAATGTTATATTGTATAACCTAGGAACTGGGTATAGGTTCTTTAAACAGATCCATTCAATTTAGCATAAATTTTCGGTTTTTGAAAAAAATACAAGTTCGGACTTTCTTTTTAGTGGCAGTGTATATGTGCTTGTGCGTGTTTTAGTACCGTATTCGATAATCGGCACACACACACATAGCCTGAGCTATGAACGTATGTTTGGTACAAGTAAAACGTAAAACATGAACCAATAGCTATTACGTTACGCATGCATATTCGTAATGCCATTCCTAATGTCAAAATGGCGTAATGGAAACATATTAATTATTAACAGTTTCTCTTCCAATTTTCGGTTTTAATCATGTAAAAACGCACTTTATTTCCTTTTTATGGATTGATTGTTGCTATTTCTTATGATGAGTTAGTTAAGAGCAAAATAGTTTCACTAACTGATATAATAATTAAGAGCTGGATTTTGTGCTACGAAACAGATACTGTCAAAAACTGTAAAGGTAAACTGAATTAAGGAATAAATTGTAAGATGATCAAAATTATGAACTTTGGAATATAGAATTTTGTCATTCATTCACTATAGTACAATGTAATTATATTGATCTTCTTAAATAAATATTGGCATATATTATAAGGAAATAAAGTATATTTCCACAGAAATATGTACATATATATATATATATATATATATAGAGAGAGAGAGAGAGAGAGAGAGAGAGAGAGAGAGGAGGGAGAGAAAGAGGAGGGAGAGAAAGAGAGGGGGATAGAGATAGAAAAAGAGAAAAAGAGAGAGCGAGAGAAACAGATATATAGAGCGAATATGGACAAAGCCTAACTTTATGTCGGTTTAAAATGGATTGTGTACACTACTACACACACCCATACACATATTTATGTATATGTATATATGTATGTATGGGTATACATATATGTGTGTGTGTGCGTGTGTGTGTGTGTGTGAGCCTATTTATACACCTATATAAGCATGTGTGCGTAAAACGGAAAAATTATTTATGAGATGTAGGGCCACAAAATAGTAAACAAAGCACGAACGTCTAGCAACCAAGTCTCAAAGACATTGCGACACTTGGAATGGTAACTGGAGGAAGTGGGCCGTTGGGTACGCTGTGCGATAGTGCTGATGATAATGGTGCTGCTCATACCGGGGTTGTTTTAAGATGGGGCAGCCGATAGTGACGCTGCCGCTGGGACAGGATGTTGTACATGGGATGGGGTGAGGAAGTGGCGATGGAAAAAAAAAATCTTTACTGGTGGTGTCGGTGTCGAAGATGAAGAATTTTTGAGAGCGAGAGAGAGGAAATAAGTTTGGTGACATAGGCTCACGGAAAGGCGGCGTTAATGATGGTGGCTTTGGTAGGCTTGGAACGTGGCTGGAAGTGAAAATGATGGTGGGTGTATAGGGCTGGTTGGAATCTTGAACGAAAGAAATTTGAGGGGAGCAGATTGATGTTTGGGCGTTTTGAAACTTTGGTCGTCGTTTTCTCGAGATATTTCTCTGGGCGCGGGGTAATTCTCTGGGTAGGAGGAAGAGTTTGACTTTGGTAATTGAGTCGAGATAAAGGGTTTGATTACAGTCAGACGAAGAGGGTTGGGAGGAACGTAGAATACAGAGTGAAAACATCTGGAAAAGGAAAGAACGGAGGAAAACGAAAAGAAGAAGAAGAAGAAGAAGAAGTAGAAGAAGAAGAAGAAGAAGAAGAGATGAAGATAAAGATAAGAGAAAAACGAAAAGAAGGAAATCGGAAGATGTAAAAAGAGAAAATGGGATATGAGGAATCAGTAGAGCAAAAAAAAACGGAGAAAATAATAATTTGAAAAGTGAAAAACTCAGATAAAGACGAAAAAACATTATTAAAAATTTGAAAAAAGAAAGAAAATACACCAGATAAAATAGAATAGCAGTGTGACACAAGGCAGATATCATAAAAAAGAAAAAAAAATAGAGAATAAAGTTAATAATAATCAGACGACAAAAAAGGGAGACAATTAAAAAGCGAATGATGTATAAAAGAATAGAAAACAGATAAATAATAACACAGAAAGGGGAATAAAAAGAGATATAAGTATAATAAGAAGAAAATGATGAAAAAGAAATAAAAACAGTGAATGATGAAGAAAGAGGAACCAAAGTCAAGAAGAAATGTGAAAACATGATAAGAAAGGAAAGACATTCGAATATAAATGTGAAACATATAAGCAAAGTAATACAAAAAAGAAAGCAGTTTTTATTGCTTTCCTCCTTCGTTTACTTATCCTTGTTTCAATACTTCACTTTTTGTTTTTCTTAGCCTAAAGAAAAGAAACCAAAAAATGAAACCAAAATAGGTGGGGCACATATAAATTTGGTAGATGCAGAGCGGAACATTTGAATTTGTTTTGAAATTTATTACTTCATTTTATTTTTCTCGAATCGTAGGCAGCAGCCGTCTTGTTTTGGGACGTGTGGCAAAAATGATACGGCGCACTTCTAGATTATTTCCCCATCTGCCTTTTATTAATCTTTCAAATTTATCATTGACCTTACATTTTTTCCTAAAGGCAAAAACATATGGAAGGCAGCTTGCGACAAAATTAAAAAAAAAAAAAATTCTTACATCTTACAGAATAGAAAAATGTTTAAGTACGTGGACGGATCAATAGCTATTCGAATAAATAAATATATGAATAAAAGGTGGAACGATAAATTTGTCGCCCTAAAGAAAACAACGCGATCATTATAATTGTAAACTAAAAAAAAAACTGTAAGCTGGCATCTATTCAATATAGCCGTCTTCAGTCACAATCATCGCTTCGATACGGGCCCGAAACTAGGAGCATGCCTTTTCCACAAGCACTGGCGGGAGATCAACAAATACGCAGCTGATGGCGGCGATCAGGCGGGCTTTGATTTTGTGAGAGGTCTTCTTGGTGTTCTCTATGTATAAGAAAACGAAGTCGTCCAGCAGATTAATGTCAGAAGGGTACAAAGTCGTAGTACTCCTTCCAAGCCTGGACCTCTTTGAACTTGTGAGCCGATGCCGAGTCTAGCTGCTAACTCACAGGGTCTGCCAGTGGCCACCTGATTTCACCGGGGGGATCATCACCCACTATACCAAAGACCGTAACCGTGGCCGAAAATTTCGTTGAGTCGTACCTTCAAGCGGTTAACCGTCTGGTTTGCCTTTGGATGGTGCTGCTGTCATAAGTTGGATCAGTAGAGAAGATGAAATGTACAGCGGCACATCTCCGATCAGCCATGATAGAAGACTTCTAAGGCTCTTGGAATTTGTGCACAACAGGCCATATTGTAGATGGTCTGCAACAAAAAAGAAAACGGTTTTCATCAAACAGAAACAGAATAATGTGGTGTTTACTAGGGCGACAGTTTTATTGTTCCACTTAGTAAATATATGCCGTTACTTTTAACGGCGTGATGAGTATATGTTTTAAAAGCATACGAGAAATTTTAATTGCACTTTTATTTTGTTTTAGGCTTATTAACTCCTTTTTGCTTATGCAATGAAAGAACAAGATATTATTTCAAGATGGAAGACATGTTTCAACCCAAACAAGGTTTATTACAACTTGAAACATTGGTGCTATTATTTGGGTTCTTGCCTAACAGGGGACTGTAGAGAGTTGAACAGCGAGATGTTCGTTTACAACATATTGCAATTTCTGTTCATTAGTACAGAAAATTATGCCAAAACCCGGGAGAGAATTCCAAATTCAGGCAGTCCGAGTGTTGAAACTTTTCTTCTTTTTGATTTAGGTTTTTCTGCTTCTTTTGTTAGCATGGAGTATTTACTTCGAATGGATACAATTGCTATGGATTCGTCACAGATCATTCTATTAAAGTGCATGTAAAACAGTATGTTAAATATTATAGACAACTATTTATTAGAGTATCACTTGTAAAACAAATAAACAGAAAACGATCCACGTTAACAATTTACTTGATTCTAATATTAATTGTTTTTATTTATTTTTTACAAGGTGGTAACCACTTATCAAGGCCCGGAAGCCACTCATGGATGCACTTTATTTTTATTTTAGTATTTACATGTGAACTCGCTAAAGTATATCCGCAAAAAACGAATTTACAAAATAGATTTTATGGTGGGAGATTACAATTTGATATTAGTTTTACGTAAAATGATAAATGAAAATATAAGCGGTATCAGCAAATCTAAATAATTGTTCCTCATTTGAAATATAAATTGAAATAGTTGAATATTTTGGGTGCACGTAAAAATATTTTCACAGTAAAACGACTGTGAATTGACTAGACAGAAAAATATACTCATTACGAATCGAATTGTTCTTTTTTCATTTTTACTTTTACAATTTTTATCGTTAACTAACATTAATAACAACTTTACATTGCCCTTAATATAGCCTGACCTTGCACTTTTAGTTTACAAGTTGGCTTAGTTCGTTAGTATCGATGAAAAGAAAAAAAAACACTCCTCATTTTCCCAATTCACACAGAGTTATCCATACTCTGAAATTTAAAACACATGAGGCGTTCCAAAAAGTAGTATTTTCTATTTTCATTCCACCTTTATCAATCAGAAGGGACTGCAAATTTCAATGTTATGATGACTTAACAGATGCATTCGTGACCTGAAATTATCGTCTTTCTGTTGCATATATTGATGCATATATTGATGATGAAGTGAGATTCTAAATAGCAACCCCTGTCAGAAGCAGAGTTTCGTCATTGGAATTTTAGCAAAAATATATTGAAAATAATGTTGACTCTCTAGAAAATTATATTCGCTCGTTTTAATATGGCTCTTGTCCTTTCATTGCTCTTTAAGTTTTGCGTTTAAAAATAAATAAGATACTTTATTATAAAGCGTGCCACTGTCGCCAATGTTACAGCCATTATTTATGGCTGACAATTCTGCATTTAGAATGGCCGTGACTATGAAGACAAAACAAATCCTGGAACACAGAAAGGTTTTCATGTCACTATACTCGTCGTCCTATCTCTTGAACTTTTGACAAAAAATAGACGGTTTAACTTTTGGAATAACTTTCGTATCTTTATACCTAAAATATTATATATTCCATTCTGAGCAACGCCAATGTACGGGCACATCTATGTTTATTAAAACTACATAAATTAATATAAAACAATTTATTTGAGAAACCATAGAAATAAAAATGCTATTCCTCTTTAGCCATAGAAGAGTTACCCGAATAAAGATAATAACGAGGCACGAGAAAAATTAAGTCATCAATTTATAATTTAAAACAGATAACATAAATAATAATAATAATAATAATAATAATAATAATAATAATAATAATAATAATAATAATAATAAAGCAAGAAAACCAGATGTCGTAATAATTAATAAAAAAGAAAAAAAATCCTGTCAAATCGTGTACTTTGCTGCTTCAGCTGACCACAGTCTCTACACTCAAGGGTAAAGCACAATGAAAAGGAGAAACGAAGCAAATACACAGAGTTGCCAAAGAGTTGAAAAGGATATGGAAGATGAAGAGAATCAATATAATAGTAGGAGCACAAGGAACAATTTCGAAAATATTTGAAAAAAGAATGGGAGAAATTGGAATCAAAGGAATTACTGGAAAAATACAACGAACAACAATAACGAAAACAGCTGAAATATTAAAGGAAACCCCTTGAGTGTAGAGACTAACACACGTAAACCACAAGCACAGACCAGACAAAATGCTTAAGAGACAAAATGAAACCAAGAACATTGAAGCTGCATACCTATAATTTCTCTAAACCACCCCCATGACCCCATTACCACATCATTGCCCCCGCCCAAAAGAGTGAGACGGAATAGCAAAGTAGTCAAGAAGTAAGGAACGACCGAGGAGTGAGCACTCACCAGACTTCCACCGTATAAGCCTGAAGAGAACTAGGACCTTAAGGAGGCTTGTTGCCACTTAAATTCCAGTAAAGACTAATGACTGCTGCCAACGGAAAATCGATGGCTAGCAAATTTATTTGCAAATGTTATCGAAAGAGGTGGAGACTACTAGAAAATCTGGGAAGACTTTTTGTCAATCAGTTTCCAGGGAACACCACAGGTTGTTTTCAGTAAGATCTTTGATGACCTGCGTGAAGCTCCTTGTGAGCTAATAATAATAAGCGTACACTGCATTGTAATCTTTCGAGCATTGATAATAGAATGCCTGAAAATGTATAAAATGCCAGGCAAGATTATCAACTTGATTGAAAATGCAATGAAAACATGGAGACTTGAACTGACAGCTGATGTACAATACATAATTTTAAACTTTGTATTAAAATACAAAGCCGTATTCTCCAAGGAGATTCCCTATCACTTTTCTTCATAGACATTAAGAATATACCTATCACTGTTCTTCATAGACATTAAGACTATACCCCAAAAGTGGCAAGCCAGATACAAGTTCACTACTGCGGATAAAAACTCAACCACCCGATATACAAGAACGATAGGAAAATTTTGCAAGAACAGAAAAAAAAGAACTAGCAGCACTAATAAAGACAACAAAAATCTTCAGCGAGAATAAATGAATGGAATCTGGTATGGAAAAGTGTGCACTGCAAGTTATATGATAGGAGAAACTAGAAACAACGGGAGGCATGGAACTACCCAATCGAACGGTGATAAGGGCAACATGGGATCTGCAAATATTTAGGAGTTCTCGAAGCAGACACCATAAAATCAACATAAATGAAAGAGGAAATTGCAAAAAACGACATAGAAGAACAAAACACTCTTAGAAATAAAACTACGTAGTAGAAACCAAATTAAAGGTATAAACACATCGGCAGTATAATTAGTGCGATACTCTGGACCGTTTATAGGTTTGACAAAAGTGGAATTGAAGCATCCTAACCAGAAGACACGGAAAGTTATGACCATGAACAATGCACAACCCCCGAAACGTGATGTCTAATTCTATGTGAGTAGGAATGACGGAATAGGAAGATTGGTTTTTAGAGAAGACTGTGTGAATGACACGTAAAAGGAATAAGAAAAATATAGAACACCGAAAGGATGATAACTGCAGCAACAAACACTGAGAAACTAAACAAACCAGAAAACAGAGAGACTTAGGATAAGTGGAGAAAAACGAGAATAAAAACAACTACATGGACGATTTGTAAGGCTAACAAAAGATGAAACTTACAAAAACACTTGGGCATGGCTACAAAAAGAAAACCTAAATAGAAAAACTGAATCCCTAATAATAGCCGCACAAGATAACGTGATGAAAAACAATCCCATCAAAGCAAAGATCAACAACACACAAGAAAACAGCAAGTGCATACACTCTGAACAAAGTGACGAAACAATAAACTACATAATAAGCGAATGCAGTCTACTAGCCAGAAAAGCATAGAAGAACAGCCACGATCAAGTAGGGAAGCCAGTACACTCAGAATTATTAAAGCAACAGCAACTTGAACACTCAGACTAATAGTACGAATACAAACCGGCAGCAGTATTTGAAAATGAAAATCATAATATTTTATGTTACATTAAAGTACAAACAAATAAACCCATCCAAGGAAGAACACTGCATATCATAATAATTAACAAGAAAGAAAATCGAATGTTTTTTTATTCCGATAGACCACAGGGTGCAGATCAAGGAGACTAAGAATCGAAGCAAGTCAAAGAGCCGAAAGAGAAGGAGAAGATGCAGAAAGTCAATATAAAGCCAAAAATAGTAGGAACATTAAGACCAATTCCGAAAAACTGAAAAAGAATGGTAGAAATTGTAATCAAAAGAATGGCTGAAACAATACAACGAGTAACAATAATGACAACGGCTGAAATATTAAAGAAAACATTGGAATTCAGACTCTAATACACATGAGTTACCGGCGCAAACTGGACATATGAAAACTGCGAAAAAGTTAAAACACGAAGTAACGCTACATGGAACCAAGAAAACTGAAAGAGTAAAATTGTACCCCCCCCACACACAAAAATAAAGTGACAGCATCAACTGATACCACGCTAAATAATCGAGGAGGTTAAAGGAGGAATGGAAAGACTAAGTAGAGAAAGCACTAACCTAACCCGCACTAGATAAGTCCAAAGAGGATTGGCACATTTATGAGGCGTATTGCCACTTAATTTTCAGTTAATACCAGTGACCCCTACCAAGGAGAAATCAATAGTTAACAGCTGTTACAATAATACAATTTATTTTGAAATGTTTATTAAAAAAGGTAGAGATTACTGGAAATCTGAAGAGACTTGTTGTCACTAAGACTCCAGAGAACACTACATATTGTTCTCCAAGAGAAGTCTTTGATGATGGCCTGTATGAACACTCTTAGTGAAATAATAATAAAGACACCAATATATTAGCTAAAACTATAAGTTGTTTAGATGAAACAGATAAGGAATCAACTGTACAAAACAGGTCGGTTGTTTTAATTGTTGCACATGTGCAAACTCACCTATTAGTTCTCACTAATTAGAACTCAGCATAACCTACGAAACAATCAATCAGATTATCACACATTTCCAAAGGAAAAAAGAAATACTAAAATGCAAAAAGTAATTATTAAGGGGTATTTAAATAAGAGTATAAATAAGTGAAATAAGCCATATAGTAAACGTTTCGTATATGAACGAAACTAACGGGCGGATGTGGGAAAAGAGGGAAAAATAAGAAAAAACGTTCCCGAACATTAGTAAGAACAGGAAAGAAAAAAGAGCAAAAAATCTGCAAAAAAATGTAATTATAATAGTACTAATTTGCAAACTTTTAATATTATGGAGGTGAAATGGACTCGTGCCAAATTATATAGCCTTAAATGTCTAGTCTGTTTCGTTTTTGGTATCTCCCTTACACGATATTATATTCAACTAAAACATGCAGTCAACTATATGTATAAAACAGACAAGACAAACGGATCCATCTTTTTTTGCTTGCAATACAAACAATTTTTTTGTCCTAAGAATCAGGTTAAAATATCAAATTGCGTAGAAGAAATAAAAATGTGAATCAATTTGTCTAAGAAAAATCAAATGATTTCTTGATGCTAAAGATAAGCGTACATGTTTATAAGATAAGGAATTAATGCCAACGAGAATACGGTTAAATTGTTCTTTGAACAGGCGCACACTATGCGGCAACTTTCACATTTTTCTTCTAATTAATTGCCCACTTTCATCTTTTAAAAAGGTCTTGTTACAAAAGCGTTCATCCATTGTTATAAAAGTGTTCATATTCGTGTCCAGCTCGGTTCGATAATCGCGTATCTAAATTTTATGTTTAGAAGCAAAAACAGAGGGATTAAATCTAAAAAATAACGGATATTATTTAATTGGAATTCATTGAGATGAGAATTATTTATTAATTTTAATTTATTGCGTACTATTATCATCATCTTTTCTTAGTTGTTTCGCGGCGTTAAAACCAACTATTCCTCTAGCCTCTTAATGAATTTCAATTACATAATTAATACCATTCGGTACGGACCCGAGCATGGGAGATCAGATAATAAACATGAATTTATAAGACTAAAAAATTCAACCTTGATCGCCCTTTTGGGCCCGTGGCGCAGTTGATAGAGACGTTGAATCTCTACAGTTACAGGTAAGAATTGTCTGCAGATAGCGGTTTCAAACCTACCCAAAGCCGGTTAGAGGCCTACTTCGATGGGAGAGCGGTTGAGCCTAGTCGAGATTTCGAGACCTATTAGTTTGTGGATTCACCTTTAAACCCTGTATAAGAGCAAGGGACTAGTAGCTAATGCAGCAGCCCAAATGTCGCAACAATACTCCATCTATGAGGGAATAATGGCCTTGTAAAGGTACAACATACAGGCATAAGTAACTTTCTAGCACGGTAGAAGGATCCTGAATTCTTTGCAGCAGCCTTGGCAATACTCTCAATGACTCATGTTCCCTGTGAGCATAAGCCGCTGGGGTTGATCGAAGAAGGTTTTGATAATATATTATTAGTCATGGCTATTAGTGGTTGAAAATGTTTCTTGTAGTGACTAAACGAAAGAAACTTAGTCTTGGCAGCAGTAAATGTTATTATCCGTTTTTGTTCCCATTCCACCACAGACTGGATATCTTCATCTAGGTTTGCGCCATTGACGTCGATACGTGTTCAATCATTTTCCCCTCATGTCCTATTGAGCGTGATGTGGTCAGCAAATATACTCATCTCAAAGACAATTTTATCGGGGATATTATTTATGAATATCATAAATAATAAAGGTCAAAGCATCGACCCCTGAAGTGCACCCACATTTATATCATTTTCCGACGTACAACCATCGAAGACAAACTGGATCCTTCTCTTATTTCCAGCGAGGAGAAAAGCAAGATTTGTTAATGCATTTATTGAAAAGTTTAATGAGAATTGGAACAACCTCAACGGAGATTTTCTCTTAATTGTACAGCGTGGATGAGATCAGGTTTACATGCTTTTGCGGTGTCGTAGATTTGATGATCATATTTATCTGCTTATCGATTAGGTGCTTTTTCTATTAATAGTAACAGAAAAGAGGTATATCTTCCACTTCTAATTGATTAGTTTTGTTTTAATTATTGCAAGTAATTGATATGAAGTAAATTGCGAAGAAATAGCGAGCAGACACGGCTTACTGGTAGTACATAAGTTGATTTTATTTTATACGGATACGAATGCATCGAATAAAAGAACGCACTTATTGACTCATATTCGCTTATTTACTTAAATTCATAAATTGCTGTTATAAATGTATATCAGTATATTGTTTATAGACTAAGATAAAAAATGATAATAACAAAAGAAATATAATTTTAAAATCTAATCAAATGTGAAGTACTCGTTCTCGACAGAAAAAAAAATAAATCGAATTTTCTTCTATGATTTTTTGTTGGATGAAGATTCATATTTTGTATTTAGATTATTTGGAATAATATTCACATCTGCGTTGTTATATTTACACGACTTTGTTGTCGATCTGAACACTGATACTTTTATTCAATATAAATATATGAAATATACGAAGGTAAGACGCACTGCCCATTAGAAGTAAAGGGTAGAACATCGGAAAATCTTAGTAAATAGAAAAAAAATATATTCATTTTTTGGTAAATCATAATAAGTAACATACTTTATATTTCTACTGTATCTCGTTCTTTTTACTACATCATCACAATTTGGGTTACTTTAAGATCAGATTTTCAGTAAAATATTTTTGTCCTCCGGCCTTCACATTCATGTAATGATGTTTCTGACAAAGAGGAAAGAATTGATGTTTTCTGGCTCAGAATCTATTCCATCTACAACTTTTCGTTGGCAAGCTTTTGACATTGAAGTACTATTTTTAAAAACTTCTAACATCAAGAAGTTTTATACTATGTCTGGAGCTATTTCTATTAAAGTCTATACTTTTTAGCAGAAATTTCAGAATTATATTAACTATATTATAATTGGTCTTTTATTTCATTAGTTTCTGATAATTAATCTGTTTTATTTTATTTATCTAGCGTATAAAGAAAGAATTTAAGTCAATCGTACTAAAAAAGAAAGGGTTATCTAGCTTTAAAAAGAGGAAATAATGGCTTATAAGAAAATGCCGATTTGACGAAAAACAGTATTTAATAAAAGCATTTACAATCTATGTAAACGCACGCTATTTAGCACGGTGGCATAACTGTATAAGAACAATTATTTATCGTATAAAAGAAAAATTTGTCTACTTTTAAAAAATATTTATCTAGCTTCCAAAATATGAAATAATGGTTTATCAGCATGTGCCGATATGTCGAAAAACTGTATTTGATAACAACATGTACGATCTATGTAAACGCAAAAGATATAGCAGGATAGCGTAACAGTATAATAGCAATTAACGTTTACGGTACATTTAATGTAGAAAATAACAGAATGCTTGGCTTATGAACAGATCCCGATTTAGTTTTTATGTTTGTATTTGGTTTACTTTATTTAAAACGCTTGCCTCTTGTAGACAGTGACGCCATATTTCAAAATCTCTAGAGCGTTTGTTTTTGTAATGAGATTTAGATTCTGTAATGAACGAATTGTCAGCTCTAAACCAAGGATATTTTGCAGAATGTGAGAAGGGGGAATTTATTATTTTTGAATCGGAAAATGGAAAGATCATGGCATTTCTATGATCACGTTAATAAGGGTAAAATCCCATATTTGCCAAAAGTGCAGAAATCCAACCAGTGAGCAGTAGAGTGATGATGTTCCTCCTAAGACGAAATGAATGTGTTCAAAAACCAATTCTAAAGTTGCATTAAATAGTGACTAATAGTTTAGACATAAGAAATTTGTATGTGGAATCTGTTGTTGCAAACCTACGGTACTTTGGTCCAGAGGACAATTTCTGCAATCAAAATATTATATAGGAGATTAATACTAATTATTGTTTCCTTTTTTCATTATTTCAGTATTGCTTTATATCCGTAATATAGTTTCCGAGGTTGAAGAATTTTCAGCTTTCAACATAGAAACTCTTTAATTCGATTAGTAGTTTAAAAAACTCGAGAGGATAGACTAGCAGAATGTCCGAAATGACATCTCTTAATATAACAAAATTGAAAATTGTAGTCGGAATAATATAAATAATCACCCAAAATAATATCATAAAAATATAATGATATATTTTGATTCTATTTCATATTAAGTCAAACTTCGTTGGTGTATTTCCGACTGAATGTAACATCGAATAAAATTATTTGTGTAAATAAACTACAACAAAGCATATTCCTGATTTTGAGGAAGCTGTGCCTTTTTCTAGTCTCTATGCCTTACAGTAGATGTTACCCGAAACAGGAAATTCTTCAAGCTAATAAACATTGAGATGACACGTCGGAGCAGTGTAAGTTTTTGCAAGAAAAACAAATTATGTTCTTTTATTTGTATTTGTATTTTTCCTGCTATTTTGTGCATTCATAGGGCAGCAGCCGTTTTATTTTCCGACGTGTGGCTAAGCTGATATTGCGCATAAACAGATACGTTGCCTTATCAGCTGTTTGTTTTTATCTTTAAAACTAATCATTCACCAGACTTTTTACATCAGCTACAAAAAAACATATGGAAGGCAACTGGTGACAAAATAAAAAAAAAAGTTAAAGTGTTGTTATTTAAACTTATAGCCTTACTAATTATTATACAAACTGTTAAATTGATTTTCAAGCGAAAATTCAAGTGTAGTAACTGTGTTATTCTTGCTAGAAAATAGAAAGTGTTAAGTGTTGTCTTAATCTATTGTACATTCTGCAGAAAAGTTTCGCACATTCAACCTATGGGGATACATTGGGGCTATAAAACCAACACTTTCAGTTCACATTAAAACAAGTCTATTATGTTAACTTTTGGATATATTTAAAGAGTGTGAATATACATTTTGGTCAGGGGAATATGAGTTCACGTCACGATAACCTAGGAAAACAGAAATGCACCAAGACAGGTTATCTGTAACAGAGGTCTTAGGTAAAGCACCCAAGAAAAAAAAACATATAATTGAGCGATCACAGTATGGATGGTGTTATATTTGCTAGAGGAAAAAAAAGGTTTCCAGATAATTCGCTCCCAGGAAACCCAGACATATGGACAACTTGTCTAATAAATAATCTAAGGAGAATCTCACTTGGATGTCTACTGTCAGCACTTTAACAATTTCATCAAAAGTAATTTAAAGCTACCAATTAGCAGGTAATCTCCCCATCGATGAATACATTCTCTCTCTAAAAACCTTTAAAATCAAAAAAAATCTTGTAGTTTTTCATGGTTGAATAGTTCACATTGCTTGCGTTAGAAAGACGAGATAATCGACGCCCATAGACGATCACAGCAACACATAAAATGCATCGACCACTAAAGAAGGGACGATGCAAAAAAATTAATGACCGACACACATTTTGGGTCGTTCATGAGCGTGAAAGAACATATGAAATCACACTTTTAACGAAAAGAGTAATGTGCGAGTTCGTTTATGAAAATGTAACACAATGCCAGATTTTTGTTCCTGCTTATTATCATTAGCATCCCAGTAAAAAGAATTATCTTTATAATGCCGATTCGTAAATGCTGATATGTATTTATTTTTAAGAGAATCGGGTTTAATCACAAAGCCGACGAAGAACCCGCCATTTAATTGCCTTAACTTTATGAAGTTCATCTCGTTGGCCGTTGCTATTAATTATACCTTTTCTTCTGAATTTGTACTGTCATTTTGTAGCTTTTAACGAGCACCCCGTCAATAGTAAATATAACTTAAATATATTCAGTTGATACGCTAGAGAATCTATTTTCCTGTACAAAAATCATGTTATTTTATTTTTATATATTTTTTAAATATTTTTATACTATGCTGTGCCAGCAGCCATTTTGTTTTTTACTTAGACGTGTGGCAAAGCTGATACGGCACACCTTCCAATTTGTTTTCATTATCTGATATTTAAGTCTTTTAAACTCATCATGTGTATTATATATTTTACACAAGTCAAAAAAACTAACACATGGAAACCAACTGCTGGGAAAATTTAACAAAATAAACATTTCTTAAAATCGTTATACGTGTAACACTGACTGTGGAATACGAAACCATGTCCAAACCCCTTTAGAACTGTTTTGTTCACTTATACTCAAATAAAAAAGTAGAATCTAAACTACAATATTCTCGTTATGGTTACTTAGTAAAACTCTTATAAAATTGTATATTTATTTAATTTCTGAACGTCGATAACCCCCCCCCCGATATTCTTCGGCTGTATTTTGTCGAACTCGAGAAAGTTTTTATCGAACTCAGGAATCTGTACGAAATTTCTAATAGAACCCTTTATTTACTTCACGGGGGTAGAATGATCTTGTTCCGTCAACCATGACTGGATAGAGGTTCAGCGTAATTCGGAAAAATATAATTGCGAATTACATAGGTACTTTATTTAGTCATGACTGAGGAACGCGAGCATGCTACTTTTGTGATCCTAATATGGGACCCTCTTTCGAAATTCCATACATATATTGTCATAACTACTACAAACCCCGCTCATGTATTGTGCAATGTTAAAGTAAATATTAAAAATTTATAGATATATTATATCTCTTTCATAATATTATACATAATTTATAAATAAAACAACAACAACAACAGTAATAATAATAATAATAATAATAATAATAATAATAATAATAATAATAAGAAGAAGAAGAAGAAGAAGAAGAAGAAGAAGAAGAAATTGAAATGTAGCTTCTGATAACAGATACTACACTTTAATCTTGCCCCGAAGGCCAAGGGAAACAAATACTTTTTATTTGCTTTGCAGTAAACGCAACACTTATTGATATTGTTTCATTAGAGAATATTTATTTGGACTATTCCACTTTCCTGTCCACTTTCATGTTAAGGGGTGACAAGGTTTATTTGGAATATTTCACTTTCTTTTCTAAGTGATGCACAGCATGAAAATAGTCGATGCGATTACGAATAATAATATATAGATAATAATAATATATAGATAATAATAATAGCAGAACACGGAGTGAAGATAAAATTATCTAAAATCGAAAAAAATATTCGGAAAATTCCAGTGAACTAAGAGAAGTATGGAACACAAAGAATATCAATAGAATACTAATAATTATAGTAGCATTAGGGGCAGCCCCCAGATAGTTTAGTAAAAAAAAATGGCAGAATCAAAATCAAGGGGAAGGCTAACATTATGCAATAGTTGGTAATGTTGAAACAATGTAGATCTTAAAGAAATCTCTGGAATGCGGAGACAAACCCATATGAGTTACAAACGCAAGAAAATATAGAGGAACACCACACAAAACTAAGAAATCTGAAACAGCAAAATTATAATTTAACTACCTCCTCCAAAAGCTAGTGTCACTATAGACTGGCCTACCACCAATTAGTCCTCAGTGGTCAGGGAAACTGGAAAAACCGAGGACGGAAAGCACTAATGACTTCCACTGAATGAGTGCGAAAAAGACTGTGATCTTTCGGAGGTTTGCCAGGGATAGTCTATGATATATGACTGTTTCGGTACCGTAAAAACATTTGTAAACGTTCTCACAGAGATGAAGAGTACTTGGTGTCTAGGGGTACTTGTAGTCACCTACACTCAAAGGCACACCACTGGTTATTATCAGAGATTAATCGCCAATGAGGGCCTGTATGAGCTCTAAGTGTGTACAAATAGTTTATGATAACAGTGGTTTTATATATTTGATTTTTCGTCCACTTTTCCGAATCTTTGTGTATTATAACGCATATCCAATGAGTATATGCAATTTTCGAAAGACACATTAAAATATAATTTTGAATTTTTTATGCACAAATATATAAATAAAATTATATACTATAAGTGTTTTCTCGCAAAAATTTATAATTTATTCATAGCTAATTAAACTATTTTGAAAATATATAGATTTCGTCATGGTTTAAGTCCATCTAGTAGGCAATCTTGGCTGTGTATCAGACAAAGGTTCATTGGAGAAAAGTTCACTCGACCCAGGCCAAGATATAATAACAAACCAGACAAAAAATCTAAAGGTTAAAATAAATAAATCAGAAAAGAAACATATTTTTATATTTTACCTATAATTTAATTATCAATTACGTTTGACAATATTTTTACCAAAAAGTTTTATATAATTAAAATATTTTCCGAATTTGGTAAATCGGCTACATTCTTTACGTAATAAATTTATGCAAAGTATAATTTTTTTCTACTTAACCAAAGCAAAGCAAATTTATATCATATTCTGAGATCATTATGATGTATAAATTTTAGTTACATTGATAATTAAAAAACAACAATAAGTACATATTACTAATATCAACAATGAAAATTAAGTTTTAAAAATATTTAAAAAATCGATTTTGAAATAAGAATTAGAGCCAATTGTTCCGACTTTTTCCGATTCCCAATTCAGATTCTGTTTAATCGTCTAAAACCTAATGGTTATATTATAAATCCTTAAATAGATGCATTGTTTACGAGCGCCGATCCCGTGTGTCGATGGGTAGAACTGCCGACTGTCAACGCAATTGTTCTCGGTTACATTGCTCGGCTTGGGAGAGGTGCTAGGCTGGCCGCACTGATCAGTTGTGATATAACAAAACAGTACTGTATATGGATGACTAATATATGCATATATATATATACATATATATATATATATATATATATATATATATATATACATCTAAAACATGTGTATCGCTGTGTTTCAGGGCAATATTTTTTAAAATTTTGTAATCGCTATGCAACGCAGAAAAAGGAAATTTAGTACAGTGAAAGAGCATAATACAGAGCATTATTTCCCTGTTTTTCTTAGAAATTGAAGTAATATTTTGAAAATTATGCTAATTTTCTGGCAATTTTAGATATGTATCCCTTCATTTCCGGTTTCCCAAAATACCCAGAAAGGGTGGACTAATAGCCAGTGTAGAAGAACGTGTTGTTGCAGGCCTTACAGAAGAATTATCTCTCGTAAATCTAGCCAAGGAATATTGTCTCCATTCGTTGAAAATCGCTACATCATACTAAAGAGGGCAAAAACGCAATAAAGTCAGTTTCTGCTCGTGGTGTTAGAAAGATTCACTGACAACTCATCAAGCAGCCGGACAACAACAGTGATGCTATATTTAACAAGGCTGGAATACTCTCAGTGTCCAGAAAAACATGGTGCAATGTCTTAAATGAAATTGTAAGAAGCATTAAGCCCATAATAAGGCGTGTTTTAAACCAAACTCATGTGGAAAAACGTTTGGATTGTACTCAGAAATACCTAAAACCAGCTTTGAAAATGTTCTCTTCACAGATGAGACGAGAGCAACCCTTGATGGACCAAATGGATGGGCCAAAACTTGGAGTCCCCTTGGATTCCTTACCCCTTATCGATTCGGTCGGCTACAGATAAGTGGAGTTGTCATGTTTTGGGCTAGAATAATTTGCGATGAACTAATTGAACCATTTTGAGTACCAAAAGGTGTCAAACTGATATGCCAGTCTTTAATTTTATTTTTAAATGAGCATTTGTAACCGTGGCTTGATGACCTTCCATTGGTGCGTCACGGAAAATTGATTTTTATGCACGACAATGCGCCATCCCACTCAGCCTAGGCTACGATGACCTACCTCTAGTCATTATGCATCAGTGGAAAAATGTGATGACATGGCTACCTTGTTCTCCAGATATAAACCTAATTGAGCAGTTCTGATCAACAAATAATAAAGATGAACGTTTATGCAGGAGGTGTTCAATTTTCCATGGAATCACATCATCTCAAATCCGCCGATTGGCATCATCAGTTTACAAGACGCTATTCAATATGATTAGGAAGCATGGGAGTTATGTTGATAAATAAATATTTCTTTAAACAAGAATTGTTTAATTCATTCTTGTTTTTAGTTAATATTTTTACTGGATATATCTTTTATTTCATATAAATAGAAATATGAAGTAAGAATATTAATTTATTACCGAAAATAGTCATGTTTACACACTTACAATAAAGTAACACACACTTAAAATGGCCAGAAAATAGAAAACATAGAATACATTTCAAAATATTTGATTCAAATGCAACAATATTCAGGGAAATACGTCACCTTGTTATGCTCTTCCAGTTGATTAAATTTTACTTCTCTGTGTTTCATAGTAGTAATGTGACATATACTGTTTTTAGCATTATATAAAAGTAGCTACTAATTGTCAACACTCTAATATGCCCACTATATATATAACAAAAAACAATATAAAAAATATTTTAGACTTGTCACTTACTGACAAGTCATCTATGAATTAAACAGCATTTTCTGCTCAATTAATATTGTTTAATGAAACTATATATACTACTATAAATTACTTTTCTTTTCCCTACTTGATTTTGTAATTAAGTAATTAGAAGAAACACAGTGGGTTGACTTTGTGCCATTATTAGTCAAGTATCAGGAAACTGTAGACCTGTAAACAGCTCATATCGCCAAGTCCAAAATCATTAAAAGCTTCAAGAATCCAAATGGTTGAACACTGACTCGCCATCAGTGATAAATGCGGAACTGTCCGTACGACAGAGAAAACAGTTCCAGTCTGAAAGATTCAGACTAATTGTCATACCAGCTGAGGTTCGCCTTGGCATTATTATGACAACTGGACGGCTATCCAGATCCATCAGCCAATTCTTTTTAAGGGGTGACTTCGTGTCATGTTGGGCTTCGTTGGTTCAACTTCACAAGAATTATCTCCTCACTTAGAAAGTGTTTGCTTTTTTCCGTGTTATTCGAGATGATTACACGAAGTAGTATTGATGTGCCTTATTTTTATACCCCCCCCTTTAATATATCGAGGCAGCGGGTTGAAGGAGGGAAAATAGATTCGTCTTACGTTCAACGGATTACATGTCTAATTTCAATAAGGATGGAGTAAATAATGATCCTCGTTACAGTATAACTAGCTACTATAAAGAATGGTTTTGAATTATTTCTTACTTTAATATTTTACGGCCGCATTATTTACGAGAGAAAAGACATATCAATAAATATGCATACGTATATAAAGCTACCATATGATTTGATTTTCATCAGCAGCCCTTCATGCCAGACTTTGTCAAATGCCTTGGATATATCGAGGGCTACAGCTCTGGCTTAACTCGCGTTATCGAGTGATTGCTATATGCGTTCAAACATAACTATTAGCATACATGCAGTAAAAGAACATTCCTAAATTCGTACTATTTGTCAGAAAAAATATAGCTTTTGTAAGGTGGTGGACTATTGATTGATTAATTAGCAACTCAAATATTTTAGCAAAGATGGGGAGGAGACTGGTAGGGCGATAATTTACAGGGTCGGCCTTTTCGCGAGAATTCTTTAATACTGGTACTACAGAGGCCCTCTTTCAGCTACTAGGTAAGCAGGATCCAACAAGGCATTTGTTGTTGAGTTTTGGAAAGAAGGGAGCTAGCTATGCTAAGCAGTTCTTAGCTAGTATAGCAAGGATGAGATCAAGCCCACACGCCTTGGAGGTGTCTAAGTTTTTGATGACATCGTGGACATGTGAAGGGGTGATTTTCAGATCATCAATTTTGGCTTCCGTCCGTATAATGGAATTAAGGAAGAGGTTGTTTGTTGGCTTTAGGGTGGAGTTGGAGGCGAATCGCCGAGCAAGCAGTTCCCCCTTTTCGGTTTCCCTGCATGATACTTTCTGGTTGTAGGATAGTGGGAGAATTACTGACTATCTTTTAGTCACTATACTATTATAAATTTTCCAGAAACGCGATTTACTATCTTCTGCAATTCCATGCATTCCATCGTTATTTCAACATGTCTTATCTCGACTGTGGTTATATGGTATATGGTATAACTGGATGAATACTAAATATAATTAGATCTTTCTTGGACAATATGAATATCCAGGTTGCCGTTGATTACATTAATGCGGAAGTGTCTCTGAGGTCGATCCTTGGACCACTATTATTCCTAATATTCATCAATGGCCGCCCCTATTTCGAGATTGGTATATTTGCTGATTACAGAATACTCTATAACACGCATCAGGGAAGAATGGATGCGCACAAATCCAAGACAATGGCTTAATCCTTAAAAATGACATCCAGATCATAGTTGAATGGTGACGTAAGTGGAAGGCGTCACTTAATTATAGTATGACTAAGCTGCTCTCCTTTAACAATTACAAGAAACCCCTCTAATCACCTATATCCATAACAAATAACTCGCGATCTGAGAATTCTTCTTTTAATCTCCTCGGTTTAAAATTCACCGAAAATAAATTGGAACAAATACATTGAGACATTGTCATAATGTTCATCATCACTTAACTCGGGATTTAATCAATCTTATTTATCATTATATTTATATCTGTATCCTACAAGGATTGTTTGTCTTAATATGTGGTAATCTACGAGTAAATTTACATTTAATTACTTCGATATTGTTTGAAAATAATTCAAAACAGACGATATATTGTTTGAAAATATAATTATATAGACTAGCTTATTTTACAAAACGTTGCCTATATTTGTTTCACATTGATTTTTATTTGTATTTAGTCTATCCTGTTGTTTACTAAATGATAGCTTTAATATTAATTTTACTATTTACTTGGCGGTATGCTTATCAAATTATGGCAATTGTGTAATGAATGAGTCGAAGTATAGGAATGAGTATGTATAGGTCATTATAATTAGAAAAACCTTATCCTAACAAAACTGCAGTTCTTGAGTTTGAGTCTCGACTGGACAGTGACAGTCTAAAGAAAAGTGAACAAAGGGAAGTAATATATTCCGGAAAGCATATTAAAACATCGAATGGTCTTCTTTTTTATTACACTTGTTAAAAGACTATATAACACATCTTCTTGGAAGTGACGTTGGCAATTTATAGCATCATAGAATGAAACTATGAATCTTATACATCATGCTTTGCGATTAATTTAAAGAATTGAGGAAAACTCGTCCACAGAAAACTCGTCCATAAAAACTTATCTAGGAAAATTCATCCATTTTTGCTAGGTAGGAAAAGTGGCCCATTATTGAATAAATATCGATAGAAAACCTTTTATTACCGTTTCGAAGAAGATATTGTATTTGGAGATATCACACCTCCCCACAAGATTTTGAAAAATGTGTACTTGTGTACTTTTGTCTTAAAACGGATATAATCTATTTTCTAAGCTTTTGTTTTCTACCTAGTAGAGTAGGTTTTTGGTAGTGTAGCTTTTTTAAGGCGTTAATACAGTTTTAAAAGAAGAGAGTACACAACCATAATATATATATATATATATATATATATATATACATATATACACACACATATATATACATATATATATATAATTAAATATGCATAAATATGTATAAATATTTATATATATATACATATATATGTATGAATATTTATACATATTTAATTAAAAAAAATCTTGAATAATGGGACTAGAGTATTTATTTTTTTAAAGAATGAGTGAGCGCATTTGTAAACATAAACATAATTGAATTATAAAACAAAAACTACCGGAAATTTTCAGAGAAGAATTGAACCCTCTGATTATTTTTGAAAATTACTATTTTTAAATACTCCAAAAAATTCCGTTTTAGATCTGAAAATGTAATGCCAAAACAGTAGACATATAAATTATATAGATATATAAATTAAAAAAAAACAACTTTTTGCGGGAAAGATGCTGTATATTTAAAATCTCTCGAAGAGTAATTTTTTTGTTAAAGTATTGAAGTATATAGAAATTTTGTTAAATCAAAAAATGTAATTATCAATTTTATCGAGACCTCTACTCCCATTATTCAAGAATCTTTTTAATTTCATTTTTTGGTTGTTCATTGCTTTGTTCTTGACGGAGTTATAGTTTTTAAAAAAGCACCCCCCCTTCCGAAATGTTATTTAAAAATATTAAAATTGCAATCCTTAGAGAGGAAACGCTTTTTTAAAACTATATCTTCCCTGGTGCTTTTTAATTGTCTACTGTTGAGCCATTATGTGATCCGCTATTGCCGGACATATATGTTCTAACGTGACACTCGCCACTGCTTGTATATTTAACTGAGTAAACGTTTTAAAATAAGTTAAACCACTGAAAAATTACAATGCTAGGTAGAAAAGGAATAAATCGATGTTAACTTTTTAAACAATAGTAAACAAGTTAGAATATTTTTAAAAATATCATGGGGTATTGTCTGTTTTAAAAAAACAGCATTTCGTTCAAGAACGGTCATAAAATATGTTTTCAATCGATATTTATTCAATAATAGGCAAGTTTTCGTACCTTACAAAAATGCTCGAGTTTTCCATGGACGAATTTTCCGTGGATGAGTTTTCTATAGACTAGTTTTCAAAGACGGATGTTCCATGAGCGATGTTCGTGGACGAATTTTCCAGCCACCAATTTAAAACACAGAATTGATTTTCTGTCAGATTTCTAAGGTCACCAAATAATAACGTATTCCTTATATTTAAAAATAATGAAAGAATAGATTTTTTAACTAAAAGGTCTTGAAAAATAGAATTTCAATTTTTTTTTATTTATGCTATAATATTTTGTTTATTTAAAGAAATAATCGTTTAGCCTTAAACAAATAATGTGTAATTCACGGCGAAATGAGGAAGTCATTCAAATACATACGACACAAGAGGTGGTCAAATTATTTGAATAATATGGAGATGAAAAATAAACAATTTCGGGGTTAATGTATACTGATTGTAATAATATTTTAGCATTTAATAAAGTTTGTTATTATGCATAAAGATCCAAACATATATATATATATATATATATATATATATATATATATATATATATATATATATATATATATATATATATATACACTTGTGCCCGATATTATTCATACCCCCCTTGAAAATTGAGTTTATTAGGTGTAACTTTTGTAAGAATTTATTGTTTACGTCCATATTGATACATATTCTTAATAAACCTCTTCTGATCATTTTCGTCATTTTAAAATCTCGGGATACTTGTAATAAAAGAAATATACAGCTATTTATAAAATCTGCAATGTTCAAAAATAATCATACCCCCTTATTTTTTCAGTATTAATCGAGTTTCTGACTGTTTGTTTCCTGTTTGATTCTTATTTTGAATGCTTTTATACAACCTTTGATTAATTTCATTTCGTTTTTTGCATTTTTCAGAAATTAAAATGATATCAACTGAAAACCAATAAAAGAATAAAAATTATTAGAATTGGGAAAAAAAGAGCTTAGTAATGATCTTAGGACTAAAATTGTGAATTCACATCAGGATGGTTTAGGTTACAAGTCAATTTCCAAGAAATTTGAGGTCCCTACAGCAACAGTACAGAGCATCATCAAAAAATTCCAGAGCCACCACACAACAAACAACTTGATTGGTAGAGGAAGGAAAAGGAAACTGTCTGCCAGAGCCACCAGGAATATTGTAAGAAGTGTTAATGCAAATCCAACCACCACTAATAAGGACATTTTAGAAAATCTGGAGTCTTCTGGCATAAAAATATCAAGGCAAACATTGCAAAGGACTCTGCATGAAAATGGTCTGAAAGGAAGAAGACCAAGAAGGACTCCATTGCACACCGGAAAACACCTTGCAGCACGTCTAAAGTTTGCTAGGACCCATGTGAATTCTCCAGAGTCCGTTTTCTCAAGTATTTTGTGGACTGACGAAACAAAAATTGAATTGTTTGGCCATATGGATGCTTCTTACGTTTGAAGGAAGAAAGGAGAAGCTTACAACCCAAAGAACACCATACCCACGGTGAAACATGGTGGTGGTAGCCTAATGTTTTGGGGCTCCTTTTCGGCTAGTCGTCCAGGTAGTTTGGTCAAGATAGATGGAACCATGAAGAAGGAGCAATATTTGGAGATACTCCAGAAAAACATTAGACAGGATGCGGAGAAGCTCCATTTAGGACCAAACTGGGTCCTTCAACAGGATAATGATCCAAAACATACTGCCAAAATAGTCAAGAAATGGTTTGAGGATAATCAAATTAATGTTTTGGAATGGCCTAGCCAGAGTCCCGAACTGAACCCTATCGAAAACCTCTGGCACATATTGAAAACTGAGGTTAAAAAGCGGAAACTTAGAAATTTGAGGGATTTGGAGAACTACTGCATTAAAGAATGGTCAAAAATCAGTGTTGATGCTTGTAAAAACCTTGTTGATAAATATCCCAAACGGTTACAGGCAGTTATTAAGAATAAAGGGCATGCTATTGACTATTAGTAAGAGAGGTATGAATAATTTTGAACTAGTGCCATTATTGTTTTTCTTTGTATAATGTTTCAAACTTGCATAATTTATTTATTTGTTGAGTTTAAATTAAATGCTTATGCTTGATATATTGTTTGAAATCCCTTTAATATTGTCTACCTTCTGGTTTGAGCAATATTCTTATAGAAATCTCAAAGATCCGAGGGGTATGAATAATATCGGGCACAAGTGTATATATTTTAATAAAAGTTTTCGTTTCCCACAACTGCAAGTCTTTGGAACTTCCTTCCGGGATTCTGCTTTCCCAACTGTACTGACATGCAGAATTCAAGTGTAATGTGAACAAACATCTTTCTACTCATCTCCCTTCATAATGCCCCCGTAAATTACGTGCTTGATAGTAGCCCCCTACTTCAAAGGGGCACTGTGTCTTGTTTAGGGTGAAAATTGAATAAAAAAGAAAAAAATCACAAGTAGAACACATTACCAAAAACTGCATAAGATTAGCGTTATCGTCTTTAAATTTAAACTCAATAAATGCTTGCTGTGTATATTTCATACCATTGATCAATACCAGTATTCTCATAGTCTTCATCATGTTTCAGCTGGAAATCATTCCTATCTTATTAAACCTTATCATTGGGTTGCTCTTGCCCTAGATGTGATTTTACCAATACTAAAACTAACCGATACAATTTAAACATATCGAGAAACACGAGGCAGGCACCTGAAATCAAGATTTTCCCGAGAAAATAACACTCCTCCATTGTAAACAATATCCGAACTTCCCAATTTCTTTTTCGTACTGTCAATCTACTCATATATCTTTCTAACATAAACATTCACAATTCGGCGACAACAGTTTGCTTCACCAACAAAAGAGGTCATAAAATACTTGGAAAAAGGGTCAGTATCTATAATCTATCATAAAAATTAACTTCAAAACCAGCACAGGATGAAGTCTATGAAAGGGGGCAGTAACTAACAACAGGAAAAAACATGGCGGTGTTGCTTAATGCCCTTTGTTATTTCTGGCTAATTATTTAAACCATTTACTACAGAAAAGTGACGGATGATAAAGAAACCAAAAATACAGAAAACAAAAATAGTAATAGTGGTTATCATGAAAAAAGTAAAACAGTAAACATGAAAAGTAGTAATGTGGTGGAGGTCAGGGTGTGGAATTTGGAACGCGACTCCGATTGTTTTGAATATATAAATCTGGAGGCTTTAATTTCAATTGTACACATGTGTTTTCTTTTAATTTGAAGTATGCTAATTCGGTAATTTATATAAAAAACACAATCGAAGACGTGCGAATCGATCGAGAGAAGACGCGGTGTGAGGGGTGAAGAACATACTTGCGAGTAGATGCTCTTTATATATATATATATATATATATATATATATATATATATATATATAAATATATTAGGATAGGTTTATTTTTCATTTTTTTAAAATAGAAAAAGAATAATAAAGTTGTGTCTGCACCTTTTAAATACTCATACCACAAAATTAGATCTGAACCTTCAATGGTTGGTTGCTAATATGGCGTTAACGTTTTTAAATAAACACGGACGAAAAAAATCCTTGATTTTTTCAGACTTGGCTTAAATATTGATGTAAAAACCAAACAATTTCAGTATTTAAATCAGGAAATCTTATTTGATAAGAATATAATAAAACGATTACAACAAAATTTCAAATTGAAAATTTAACCCCAAACCTACTCCATCCCACCCCACCTTTGTCGACTTTGAAATGCTATAATCCAAAGAGGAATACTTGATTATATTGACAATTTTTTCCTCTTGACATAAATTAAAATACAACAAATATATGGAAAAACAAATAATTGTTTGATAATATTCAATAAATGGACTCAAATATTTCCTTATAAGAACGCTTGGATGGAAACGCTGGTCTGAATTGTTAGCACAAAACTTTTGCAAGTATGTGTTGGTGCCTTATCATATTGCAAATTATATTGTAAATATATATTTGTTAGTGATGGAACTAGCTACTTTTTTTATTAAACCAACAAATGGCATACACATTTACAATAACACTGATCAAACTATGTAGTTTGGTCAAACGATTCTGTGGATACGCCTCTCGGGTCCATAAACATATGAACCTAATGACCAAAGTTTACCATCTTTGCTGGTTTAATGGACCAATTTTCCAGGAGGCAAATCTAGGATCCACCTTACCTCTAGAAATACCAACTGCATATACATGGAGCAGTCTCTGGTCACTACTAAAGCTATTCATATCTTTCATTTCAAAATAAATCTCCAATTGATTCTCAACAGCTGTAAATGATATTTGTGGTAAATTATGACAATCATTTGCACATAATTACCCAATGAGCCACTAAATGTGGTGGGACTTTTTGTGGAACCATTTAAATGTTGAATAAAGCCGTAAATGGTAATTCATTTTGGTGTTAGGAGCAACCAATGGTGCGAAGATTTCTTTTTATTTCATTTTCTAAAATTGTACCCAGTCCACCATCACAGCCTGTATTTGTATTCGTGTTGTCAACAAGGACAGCCTTAATAGTGTTCAAACTTTTAAATTTCTCTAAAACATCAGCTACTTTCTCCTCAAGAACAGTAACAGTTGGTCCAGTATCAGGAAGTACCATATTAGTCAAATTTATACTTCCATTTGCTATTTCCTTTGTAATTGTTAGGTGGTGTTCACATCCGATGGTTTTTGGAGAATTTTAATTCCATTTTCATCCACTGATTCCTTGTAGATCAGTGTGTATTTGTCTGTCCCATCTACTCCTATGCAAAGAAGATTCTCCATATGTCCATTGTGGTTTTTATAGGAGTTTGTTTTTACTTTACCCTTTGCCTTATCAATTTGACATATATCCATATAGATATTCTTTATATCTATATTAGGGATAAGAAGTCCCATAGCCATCATATCCAAGAGCAAGGCGTTTACAAGACTAGCTCCAAGATTAGAGGATGTATCACACCTGACTAATTCAAGAGCATATCTTGGATTTTTTATTAGGTTATACGGCACTTGGAGAGAACTATATGGTTGTTTATAATCTTCTCTTTCATCACTTGGGGATGATGAGTAAGTTGGAGAAGTACAGGAAGAAACATTATCTTGAATATGTGATGTTAACGCTATTGGTGATGTTTTTTGTTGAGTTAATCTTTCTCATTTTCTTTTAGATTTTTTATTGGAATTTTATCTACTGGACCAAGTTGTAATGTTCCCATAGGCACATTAGAACTGTGGTCTTTCAAATATTCCCGGTCTTCCATAGGAAGCTGGAATATAAGATCAAAAAGAAATTTACTAATATATAAAATTAGTTTAGCAGATTCTTAAATCAAGAATTATCTTACATGTAAAATTAAATAGGAAAATAGCTTTGAATATTTAATTTTATTGTGGAAATAATTTTTTAAAAATTTACATAATTTAGATAATAAGTTGTCCCTTTCACAATAAATTCCAAAATAAAAATAGAAAATAACAATATATATATATATATATATATATATATAATAGGACAACAAGAGTATAAAATGAAGACACACAACTATATATTGGTAGATACAGAATGGATAATTTATTGAATAATGGAATACAGGCAACATTTGGGGGATAAAAGGGACTTTTTATGGCAGGGCATTTCGAAGCCTATTGCTTCTTATCAGAAGAGTAGAGAAGGTGCTAGGTAGCATGGGCGAGATGCAGCGTGTAGCGTAAGGTTCATTAGGGATGAAAAGGGAAAGCCTTTATTTTTATTTTATTTTATTTTTCTTAATATTCGATTTTGCATCTAATTTTTTTTTTTAAATTCAATTTTTTAATATTCAATTTTTCATCTAATTTATTCTCAGCTTTATTATTACTACTATTATTATAATTGTCATAACTATTATCTTCCGTACTATTATGATTACCCTACTATTATTTGGTATATTTTTACCACTCTCATAAGTAGCTATGGTTTCCTTACTCCCCCATTTTAACATAAATATGTATACTTAACCTTTTACATAAAGTTATACGCACTCATAGTCATTGCCACACTAATCTCCGACCGCCCCTTATGATCATACCTCCCTATATCATAACAGTAGAAACTTATAAATATATTGCCGCATGTTACCTTTCAGTTTTAAAACCTTACATCCCTCCCCAAATTAATCAAAATTACCCAATCCATAGAAAATAGACACCCCCCAAACCGTTTACAACCCAGCAACAATACACCCCCTCTTTAACCATAATGCATATACCCCTAAATCTAAAAACTATGTTAAAGACCATATATATTCTTATATATCATACTATATATAATAAGCTTCTCCTTATTTATTTAGAATTCAATAAAGCTTCCCCCAACATTCTATAATTCCTCTTAATCTTTTTCATCCCTAATGAGCTTTACGCTAGACGCTGCATCTCCCCCATGCTACCTAACCGCTTCTCTACTTTTCTGGTGAGAAGCAATAGGCTTCGAAATGCCCTGACATAAAGAGCCCCTTTGATCCCCCAAATCTTGCGTGTGTTCTATTATTCAATAAATGATCAATTCTATATCTACCAATATATAGTTTTGTGTCTTCATTTCATACTCTTGTTATCCTATTGTATAAGCTCCAATAATTATTGTTGAGCTTGGCATTATCCGGATAAGTCTCCTTTTGTGGAATTGATCTTTCTCTTTTCCTTTTACATTAAGCTATATATATATATATATATATATATATATATATATATATATATATATATATATATATATCAGAAAAAACAGGAAGAGCCTTTAAAAAATGGAAATAATTTCGAAATAAATTTAAACTAATGTTGCTATGGCGTAGTAGACATACGTAGTGTGAATTTTGTAAATTGTATTACTTAGGCGGATTGTTCATAAAGAGCTTGTTAACGTTGGGCATTAAGACAATCAGATTGTAGTCAGCTCGAAAGCAGACCACCCGGAGAGAGTTCTAAGAAAGAAGCTTTGTCCATGAAATCTGCATTTAGATTTAGACAGATAAAGAGTGTAAGAAATTATTGATAGAGGGTTTGGCTAGACGAGTGTTTCTCGTGAAAGTTTGGAGAGGGGGGCCATTGATTGAAACTCAGCTGAGCATTTGCCATGAAAATAACGATAAAGTAGAGACAGGCTGGCAACGTCTCTTCTGTGGGAAAAAGTTTGCAAAAGGCATCTCTTACTAAGCTACGGAGTCAATTTTGAACTCTGTCAAGGCATGATAAGCTGCTTTTAGCAGCACCTGCCGAGATGTGGCAATAGTACACCATCGTTGGCCGTACCTGGTTTTTATATAGGTAGAGAATTGCATCAGGAGTGAGATATCTACTGGAGCGGTAGAAAGATCCCACCATTTTTCCAGCGACCTTGGCAATGAATTTGATATACGTGTTCCATTTCAGGTCAGGAGTAAATGGCAAGCCCAGAAGCTTGTCAAAACATGGATCCTTTCCAAGACAAGATCTATTCATTTCAACCGATGCCAGATTGGCATCAGAACGTAGATGGTGTAGATAAAAAAGCTTGGTTTTAGATGCATGAAAAGTAACCAGCCACCTCTTTCCCCATTATACCACATGCCCAAGATTAGAAGAGAGAGAATCAGAGAGCACTTGGTCGTTTACGGTTTTTGATGTGCTACCTTACATGGTAGTGTCGTCAGCATAAATGTCTACGAGTGATGTAAGGATGTGATTTAGAAGATCATTGAAGTAGATCAGGAAGAGAGTTTGGCCCAGGATGGACCCCCAGATGGACTCCAGCATTAATACTGAGAGCTTCTGATTTCTGCCCATCAATCACTACTCTTATGAATCTATCAGAAAGAAATGAGTAAATAATTGAGAAGACATTTCCAGCTATATCATAGCTGAAGATCTTGTGAAGTAGTCCTTTATGCCATACCTTATCAAATGGCTTTGATATGTCAAAAGCGATTGCCCTTGAGAGGAAACCTCCGTCGAGAGATGCGCTAGTCCTATGAGATATAACTGTAAGCACGTCTGCTGCAGCTCTAGTAGAACGGAAACCATAGTGCACGTTATTAAGAATGTTTTTTTTTCTGAGATGGTTGACAACTTCTCTATTTAACACAAATTCCAGCAGCATACTCATGATGCACAGGAGACTTATTGGTCTGTACTGAGAGGGAGGTTATCTATCACCTGAATTCTTAAATACAGGCCATACTGATGAGATTTTCCAAGGTGTTGGGAAGCATTTGTCCTTTAGACAACGCTTGAATAACTTTGTAAGTATGGACGCTATTTCTGGTTTAAGCTTTTTGAGCACTATAATTGGAATACCGTCAGGGCCGGTTTTTGATTAGCTTGGCAACCTCACGTACATATATTTGTATGTCGCATAGTGTGTTTTCAGATACACGAGGAAATACTGGGGGTTGGCGGCCTTGGTCATAAAGGGTAGAATTAGCTGCAATTTGTTTGACAAAAAGTTTGTTTTTTTCTGATGCTAACGCGATTACCTCAGGTCCATTGATGATAGTTGGGATAGAGCACGCACCTCTGTGTAGGATTCCGTTTGCTATTTGCCAAAACTGATGGGACCCTAGCCGCTGTGCAGCCACTTTTAACTAAACGGACTGAGTATACAACTCTCTCGCATTGTTTATTACTATTTTAAAAAGGTTGCTGGCGGATCTGAATGCGGTTTTAGTCTCTGAACATCTATTACGTTGGAAGCGATGGAAAAGTGATTTCTGTGTGCAATGGCAGCAGCACATTCTGGAGAGAATCACGGCTGGTTGTCAGGTTTTTACTGGAACTTTTCGAGAGTATGAAACGTTCTATACCTACAATTAACCGGTCCGTCAGGTCTGATACTATAGAAGACACACCCTTTTTAAACATGGAACGTATAGGTAGATCTGATATAAATGTGCAGAAGCTATCCCAGTCAGCCATTGAGTATCGATATACTGTGCGATGGAAAGCTACTTCGGGGGACGTACTACATTTCATTTTTATCTTAACTGATACAACAGAGTGGTCGGAAGATCCCAGTGGAGTCAGAACGGAGGATAAAGATAGCTCAGGACAAATTGTGAGAAACAGGTCTAGAAGACTTGTACGCTGGTCGTCAGTGTCGGGGACACGGGTGGGTTTATGAACAATCTGGGTGAGATCATAAGCAATAGAGAAATTGTAACAGATCCTCCCCTTCGTCATTGGTCGATTGAGTGGGTTAATCATTCCACATTGTGAACACATAAGTCTACACAGACGTGAATGTTTGCTGAGGGGTACGCAGACAGCACGTGGTCAATTTTCTCAGATATGCTTTTAAAGATATTAACTCCATTGTTGTGGTGGCGATGGAGCACAAATATAAACGCGGTAGTGTGAGTCAGTGCAACCCGGAACCACGTGTAGGGTAAATTATGATCTTCTCTGGAGATGCCCTTGCCACGTGTAAAGTCGTCTTTAATGTAGGCAATAGGTTTTATTATAAAAAAGGTCATTTGGCATTACGGTTAAGGTGTACGCAAATGGACTAGGGGGGACTGCGGTTAAATTTACTATCGACTTATATCAAAACCTTCATGTTAAAGACTTCGTATTAAGACTGGTACCACGGAAGCAGTTTTCTTACTGGTGGGGGTCAACGTTGGATGTTGGAGATCTTGGTTCCGAATAGTGTTGTGTGGATATAGTTAACACATTTACTATTACACCCTCTGCTCGCACATGATTCCATATCTGCGTCGTAATTCGCCAGCTCACAGGCTAAAACGTATAATATGAACACTGTGTTTAAGCTAAGATGTCAGAATTTAAAGTTTGACCGGAATCATTATGATGCAGGTCACGTTTTCAATATCCTGGTTTTTGACAATCATACATGGGCACCAGTTCTGAAACCTACAAATAGTGCACAAAAACAACTACCTCTTATATTTTGCCGCCATTAAATACTCCAAACAATTTGAAATAAATGAATATTAAATAATTATGATTCTGACTGGTATTAGGTGATATTATTTATATTTTTAAAACCAAAGACTTATTGTATCTTATACCTATAGTAACATCACTATGTAAAATTATTATGTGATAGATTTCATCTATGGGAGACGCTTATTTACCGGCCAGACTTTAAAGCAAGAGGAAGCAAATGGTAATTCATCGAGGTAGAGGGATGAACACTTGGGATAAGATTTAAAATCTTATAAAATTCCCCTATTTTGAACTTGGATTTTTTACAGAATATATAAAGATCCTAATGCTTTCAAATCAAAGTTTTTCCTTAATCTGTCAAATACCGTAAAGTGTTCATACAAAAAAACAAGTTCTTTTTCTTTAGCTTGCAACGTTCTCGGCGCACAAAAAAAGAACAAAAAAAAGACAATCCGTTTTCATTTATCGTTTCGAGGTTCGTAGAAACCCCGTCTTTCTTTCTTTCCACTGGCACGTTAATTGAGCGTACGTTGAACCGACTCCGAGCCAATAAAAAATATTTTCTTCAATGAAAGAAATGCTGGCGTTTATATACTCAAATTCGACCGCATCCTTATTTGCATATGCCACCTTTTTGTTTTCTTATCGATCGGGTTTCGAGTTTGAGTGTCAGTGACTTTTCATAATAAGCAAACGCCATCGCTTGTTTCCATGACTGTTGTAACAGATATTGAAGGATTCGTGGCGTAACGGATAAAATTACACGATTTCTAGATGTTTAAAGTGAAACCTTGAGTATAATCGAGAGTAGGTAAACAATTGCAAATTACTTAAGGCTTCTACCTAATCATGGCTGACGAAACGTCCAATAATTCTCTTCGGAATCTAATTCCGAGTTAGGCATAAGGATTTCCGAATTAAAACAAAAGACGCACCTAATAACATAGGATATTACATGTAATAGGATACAAGATAAGAACAGTATCAGAGTAAGCCTAATAATATAAAATATCAATCATCACAATGAATTCTAAACAATTCTCTATGTATTTCCTTTACAAATGAAATGTTATAGGCGACAGAAAATGTACATCCCTTCATCTTTTGAGAAATTATAACGTGCCTGCTTAATACACGCTGGCACACTACTTTATAATGCGAAATCAACGACGATATCAGTTCATGCATTTTTGAACAATACTTTAAATTTATTATATAAATGTAGTTGTGAATATATTCATATATCATAAAGTAAATTCGTACCTATTCGTCGACGGGTTTGATCTTATTGTTGGAATTTATCTTTAGGTGGATTCTAGAATCAAATACAAAATAAAAATACATGAAAATTATTGATATTCATAACACTGAACCAAACTGAATTATATTGAACCGATTTCATTTGAACTTGGCAAACAAGTTCGTTATTCAGTATTGTTAACTATTCATGGCGGCCACTTCCACCGAATAATTCTATTACATTCTTACACGTTAATCCTAGTAATAGATGTTTATAAAACTTGGGCAACAATGTAATTCGAGTAAACTATGGAACAATAATTTAACGACAAGTAAAGCATTTAAAACACAATTTAACTCTTATAAATGTTGCATGTTTTATCGATTTTTTTCTTAACTATCATTGAATAGCACATATATGATTTCAAGTAGTAGAATCTAAACTGCTTAAGTGATGGATAAAGCTATGATAACATCATACTCTTTTAATTGTTTTGACTCATGAGTATGTATACTACAC